>NW_027312089.1:0-44878 GCF_040954645.1 Diabrotica undecimpunctata
TTAGTAACTGCAAATTTTTCAGCTAAGAGGTTTCCGAATTTCATTTGGGAGTTTGAACCGTAATATAGATCTTTGAGAGCACTAACCAATGTTTGATGTATTTTTGATGTGCCCAGGACTTCCCATAGTTTATTTAGCGGGACTGTGTCATATGCCTTCTCAAGATCTACAAAAGTCATATGTAACTCTCTATTTGTCACAATTTTCTTTTCTATAATTTGTTTAAGACAGAAGATGTTATCTGTACATGAACGACCTGCTCTAAATCCACCTTGTTCTTCGTCTTCGACGTATAGTCGACTCATTGAGCTTGTGACCGATATCCCTCTATAGTTTTTACAATTTCTCCTGTCACCTTTTTTATATTTTGGGGTGATATATGCTATTTTCCATTCATCTGGTGTTGGATGTCCATTAATATAATCGTTAAATATCACCGTGATCATTCTGTGTAATTTCTCTGAGCCATTCTTTATTCCGTAGTTACTCCCTCTGGTCCACTTGCTTTTCCATTCTTCATCCCTGCTATAGCTTTTTGAACTATGTTGATATCTATGGTAATATGCTCTCCCAGAATTTCGATTCTTGATGAATTCATATCTTCTTTAAATTCGTCTCTGTTCTCACAACGAAATAAACACGAAAAAATATAGGTTTGATCCATGGGTTTGATAGACAGTGCCGTAGAATTATACAATGCACTTCTTTCAAAATATTTATAAAAATGTTTTCAATGCATCTCTTAGATCAGCCGCGACTTCCGGAGGGTTAACGACATTTTTGTATTAACTTTGGTCAAAATTTCAAATTTGGCTGAAGTTATAATATGTGATATTTTATTGTTGATGTGAGAAGAGAAAAGACTCTACAAGAGGCTGAGATCTCCAGAGATCCGAAACCCTAACCTGAAGGAAGTATGCATGGATAAGTATAAAATAAATTATGTTATAAAGAAAAATGGAAGGGTGATGATCTAAGTTAAGCAGATGTGTTAAAAGTGTGGGGATTACTGTAATATTGTGAATTATATGTACTCTTACCAAGTGAAATATTGATTGATGTTTGTAATTATGTGAATTGATATAAACATAAAAAACATGTACATCCAGTAAGTATTAACCACATTGTTGTATTAACCTTGGTCAAAATTTTTACTTTCACGTTTGCTATAATTAAAGTGGTTATACTTTTAGGATAGCTCTGATAATGGAATATTAATTCCGAAAACGTTCTGTGAGGTAGCCTATAAGGTTTTTTAATATTATACCTTTTATAAAGGAAATTTTAAATAAATTTTTTTAGGATATTTTGTTTTGGACATAGTTGACCCTAGATTTAAGAGTGAAGGACTAACCAAATCCCATTTGAACAGCGTCATTTCTCTGAAATGGGCCTATCTCTTTCTTAACTTTGGTCTATATTTTAACTTTGATTCTCACAATAAAGCTAAAATAACTCAACTGGAATCAGCATTTATTGAGAAAGAATTTAAGAAAACTTCACTGACAAAAGTAATCAAAATTCAAAAAATATATATAATAAGAGCATGACAAATTAAACAAAATAAATCTAAGGGTGTTAAGTATATGATTAATTAAATTCTTCTTCTTTTCTTTAAGTGCCATCTCCGCGACGAAGGTTGGCAATCATCATGACTATTCTGACCTTCGAGGCAGCTGCTCTGAAAAATTGCCTTGAGCTGCAACCAAACCACTCTCACAGGTTCTTCAACCAGGAAACGCGTCTTCTTCCTACGCTTCTTCTACCCTCCACTTTTCCTTGAATTATGAGTCTTAAGATGTTATATCTTTCGCCTCTCATCACGTGTCCGAGATATTGCAATTTCCTTTCTTTTATTGTATTTTCCATATCCCTCTATCTGTCTATTCTCCTTAACACTTTTGTATTCGTGACTCTATCCACCCATGGAATCCTTAACAATCTTCTAAATGTCCACATTTCAAACGCAAGCCGATTTATTATATTCCGGTTTAATGTCCATGATTCAGCTCCATAGTAGAGTACACTGTGTATATAGCATTTAATTAACCTTATTCTGAGGGCCAATGTCAGATCTTTGCTGCATAAAATCTTTTTCATTTTCACGAAGTTGGCACGTGTTTTTTCAATTCTGACTCTTATTTCTGCAGTATAATTGTTATTTTCTGTGATTATCGTTCCCATGTAAGTATATCTATTTATTCTCTCAATCTGCAGGCCGCCTATCGTTAATATTTCGTTTGTATTGTTGTTCTTGCTAATTTTCATGAATTCGGTTTTTTTTGATGTTAAGTCTCCGTATTCTTCACTATATCTTAATATTTTGTTCATTATGCTTTCTAAGTCTTCCAAGTTGTCGGCTAAGTTACATCCAAGTTACATCCCTCACATCCAGATTCTTGTTTTTGAGTACTTCTATAAGTCGGTCATGTTTTTATCTTATCGAATGCTTTGTTGTAGTCTATAAACCATAAAGATCAACTGGGAATCACTAATATCCATCTCCAGCTTAGCGTGTATTCTATTATGGATGATTTTTAGCCGGGTTTTTAAGTTATGTGACATTAGACTAACGTTCGATAATCACTACATTCTTTGGCATTTACTTTCTTTGGTAGACAAATAGATGTTACATTTCACGTGGAATGATTCTTGTGGAATAGATTGTGTTCAGTAGTTGGACTAAAAGATCTATGTTTTTTTTAATTAGATCAATTAGATGAGGATGTAATAAATAAATACTAAGGATAAATATAAAGTTATAATTTAATACACTTCGTTAATTCAAATGTGGTTATCCCCTTTCCCACTGTATACTTCCGGCACCACTGGAGTACATCTAAAAAATCTTCATATCACCAGAGAATTTCTTGTTTTTCGACAACGGATGCTATTTATTAGCAATGTAACGTTACATTAACATATTTTTTTATTGAAGATAATCCTGCCCACATTGTTGTCCCCATGCAAATTTTTTCCATTCATATCGAGATACAGGTTATCGGAACACGATTTAGCAAAAAACTTGATCACTATCCAAAGGCAATTGTGTTTCTTTTGTAGGCCAGACGTGGAACCTTTTGAACTCGAACTAATACCACCATGCCGTATTAGAATGTTATCTATTGTAAATCTGATGATTCATTAACAGCTAATAGTCGAGGTGTCTTTTATCTTAACAATACCAACTCTTGTTCTCGTCGACACAGCTGTTTATAGTAGGTACCCATCTATACATTATACGAGTTATATAAAACTTAGCTAGTCATTTTGGTAGTATATTAAGTACACGTCATAAATAATTTCAAAACGCATAATTTTATTCAATATTTTTTAGAATAAATAATATAATAGTCTCCCGTTTTATACCGCTTCGCGGCTTTGGGAGTATAGCAGGGTAGTCTGCTATATCTAGGGCCTACGGTATACAAGGAAGGTAACATGGCCAGTGCTACGCTTCAACCGCCTATTATTACCCCTGGTTTTACCCAAGGTACTCATTTTATTCAGGCTGAGTCGACCTAGGGCCTATAGACATTTTTAAAAATGTCTAGTTGTTCTTGCCGGCGGTAGGATCCGAACTCCGGACCACCGGCATGCGAGGCAAGAATCCTACCGCTTGCGCTACGCAGGCCCTATTTTTTAGAAACCGACGATAAAACTGTGATAAGCAAGGGAACGACCAAGTTTATATATTACTTTAATTAGAGGTAGAAAAGAATCGCATTTCCTCCTCTTATATCACTATCTTCATTGAAGGTTTCAACAATCTCAGCGAACCAATATCTTTTGCAGCTGGAAACAATAAATGACAGTTTAAACCAGTTCAATCCCTTTTAAACACATTGCTATACTCTGTTTTATAACAGGGACAAGGCCTTCTTCTTCGCGTGCCATATCAGAATTATCCGACGTTGGCGATCACCATTGCGAAGGCTTCTCGATCTTCTGCAATATGGAATAATTGTCCTACATTTGATATCTGAGTCCATTCACGAATGTTTTTTAACCAAGAAACTTGTTTTCTTCCTACACCTCTAGGGGCAAGGTATGAAAATTTTTTTGTGAGAATTCATTATCTGTTTCTGTATTAAGTCTTTAAAGAACCTTCCTGTTGCATACATGGTTCTTCTTATTAAACAAACCTGGGAATTTAAGCTGCAAACAGTCGTCTTCGTCTTTTTATTTTGTAAATTTATAGACTTTTTTTATAGATGTCGAAATAATTGTGTCACCATTTAATTTCATCCACCTTTAGGCATCTAGTTATCATCCATTGTTATTTTGATCTTTTAATCTTCTTTTTATCTGTGTGTACACTATTTTGTTTATAGCTAAGTCTCCTTCGTTAGGGGAGCTAAACCCACCAGCAAACTGGAGCCGATCAGCAGAGATGGATCAAAGGATAATGGAACTATGGTAATTAACGAGGACATGGAGGGATTAACAATAGAAGAAACAAGGAAAATAAGGAGCAATAAATATCATTTAAGGGAACTAATGTAACAATAATAGACAACTACAGCTTTTTCAGTAGTGGTGAGGAAGACCGAATCTTGGGAACCGGTTTTATAATTAGTGATCGGTTCCAAAGTGCCATAGTGGAGTTCGAGCCAATATCTGAATGGATTTGTAGGCTGAGACTAAGAGGTAAAACTAGTAAATTAAGTTTAATAAACGTGCATGCTCCTTTAGAGAATAAACAGTAGAATGTAAAACAGGAATTGTATGGTAAAACTAGCAACTTTACCCGTCGGGTGAAATTGTTTTTTTAAATTATAACAATTTAAGTATAAATAATCCTGTACTTTTTTTTCCTCATTTCCTCCTCAAATGAGGAGATGAAGAGGTGGAAATGAGGAGATACGCCGACGAACTGGCGTAGACGATATTATACTGCGACTCAATAAACAAAAGTGGAGGTGGGCTGGACATGTTGCTAGAATGGAAGACGGAAGATGGACGAAGAGATTATTAGAGTGGAGACCAAGAGCCGAAAAGCGAAGTCGAGGCAGACCACCCACCAGATGGACCGACGACCTAAGGAGAATAGAAACAAACTGGATTACAGCAGCTAGAGATAGATAGAACTGGAGACGTTTGGAGGAGGCCTATATCCAACAATGGATGTAAAAATGGGGCTGGATGATGATGATGAACCCTGTACTTCGCAGGCTCCATTTTTAGAATTTGGTAGGTTCTCTATCTCCTCTTCTTTCTTTTGTATATTGTTTCTCCCTTTCTTCGGTTTTCTTTAAATTTTTCTCGCCTTTTTGGTGATCTTCTGATTATGATGTATTTTAATTCCTAATACTCTATCCGTTTCCCATGCTAACATCTTAATAGTATTCCATTATTCTTCTATCTCTGTTCTAGGAGTTCTCTATTTAATTCTTCTTTCAGGTTGTCCAGACCACTAACTCATATTATCATTATCATCAGCCTCTCTCAATCCACTGCTGGACATAGGCCTCCTCTGTTTGTCTCCAAAGTGTTCTATCTTGTGCTTGCTGTATCCAGTTTTTTGGTATCTTTTTGGTGGTGGTCTTCCTCTACTACGTTTATCGGCACTTGGTCTCCATTCAACTAGTTTGCGAGTCCATCTTCCGTCCTTCATTCTGGCAACGTGTCCAGCCCATTTCCATTTTAGGTTACAGCTTCTTTTAATGACGTCTATGACTTTGGTCTTAGCTCGTAGATCTTTGTTTCTAATCCTGTCTCGCAAAGTGGCTCCTAGCATTGATCGCTTCATTCTTCTCTGCGCTACTCTTAGTTTTTGTGCGTTTTTCTTTGTGAGCGATAATGTTTCTGCACCATAGGTCATCACCGGTAGCACGCATTGGTCGAAAACTTTTTTCTTCATATTAGTGGGGATGTCACTCTTAAAAACGTTCCTAAGAGCTCGGTATGTCCTTACTTATCTTAATTTCGTGACCCAGATATATATATATATATATATATATATATATATATATATATATATATATATATATATATATATATATATATGAAGTAACAAGAAGTCCAGAGACCTCTCTCTGATAGTAAATTAGGTGAACCGCAAATTCAAATCCTCTTACTAGAGACTTTTAACGACGCTAGAAGTATCCTTTTACTTCAACATGCATCTACGATTCTCCTTTGAAAATTACTATCTTCTTCGCTCTTTACGTAGAGAAAGACGTTTAAATGAAAGTAAAAGATTGCATTTCATTTCAATAGGAACTCCACCATTTCCATAACTCGAAACACGTGTAGAGCAATGGTGGAGTTCCTATTGAAATGAAATGCAATCTTTTACTTTCATATATCATATATATATATATATATATATATATATATATATATATATATATATATTTGTCTACCAGTTCTATTTCTTCATTTTGTATTTCAAGGTGTTTACTTGGTACTAAGTTCGTCATATATTTTGTTTTTGTTATATTCATTTTTAAACCTATTTTATGACAGGCTGTACAAAGTTCTTCCAACATTTTCTTTATTTGTCCCAAATCGTCTGCAATCAGGACTCTATCGTCTGCATAGCTTAGGTGGTGTAGCATCTCTCCGTCCACATTTATTCCTTTGTCATCCCATTTGAGGGTTTTGATCGCTTTTTCTAGAGCCGACATGAAAAGTTTAGGTGACAACGTGTAACCTTGTCGGATACCTCTTTAGATTTTTATTTGGTTGCTGTTAGCGTGTAGTTGTATCAAGCTTGTCGCATTTTTATATATATTACATACTAGCCTCGAATATCGGATATCAATGCGGCTCTCGTTTAGTGCTTCTATAACACTGTCGAGTTCTACTGAGTCGAAAGCTTTGTGGAAATCTACGAATGTTAAAACTAAGGTCTTGTTATATTCTATAGATTTTTCGATGAGTTGTTTTATTGTTTGGAGGTGATCGTTGATTCCAAAGTTTGCTCTGAATCCAGCTTGTTCTCTACTTTAATATAGGTCTAATTTCTTGTCTAATCTTGTGGTGATTACTCTCGTAAAAAGTTTATAAAGATGGTTTAACAGACTGATTGGTCGGTAATTTTCCAGATCAACTTTTTCTCCTTTTTTGTGTAGAATTGTTTTGGCTCTATTCCATTTAGATGGTATGGATTTCTTTCTCAAACATAGATTAAAGAGATCTTTTATTTTCCTCATTAGAGGTTCACCGCCATTCCTAACAGCCTCGTACGCGCTATCTCAGAGTCCTGGTGATTTATTGGATTTCATTTTATTCATCACTTGTCTAATTTCACTGAGAGTTATTTCTGCCATGAGTTCAGAGCCTTGATTTAATATTGTTTTGCTTATTGCATCTTTTGGCTGTGTTTGGTTCATCCGTCTGCTTTTATAAAGTTCTCCATAGAAGTCTTCTACTATTGTTAAAAGCTCCTCTCTATTTGTTGTTATTTCGCCCTCTTTTGTTTTCTAATTTAATGATCTGACTTTTTCCATTATTTAGTTTTCTTCGCAGACTTTTTAGGCCTTTATTATTTTCTATGGTTTGTTTGATCTTTAGTGTATTGTACTTTCTTAAGTCTTTTCTTATTGCCTCTTTGACTTGTCTGTTTATCTTTCTCTTTTGCTTTCCATTTGGATCATTATTTTCTGTAATAAGACTTCTTTGTTTCATCAAATTCCTGGTGTCAGTACTAAGTTTTTCTTCATTCTCATTTCTGGGACAGTGTTTTCTCATGATTTCTCCAATGGCTTGCGTAATATGTTGGTTTAGTGCATCTATGTATTCGTTGAGAGTTATGTCTGTGTTGTTTTTCAGTTTGGTTTCCATGTCACTTTGATATTCTCTTTGATATTATAGGGTGGGTCCATATTGGTATTGGTTTCGTATTTACTAATTTGCGTCTCTCTTGTTTTGTGCTTATTTTAACTTCTGCTCTTACCATTCTATGATTGCTACCAGTGTTGAATGCATTTAGGACCGTTATGTCTTGGATGATTTCTTTATAGCATTCTCGTTTTTACAGTATGTATTTATTGTTCGTATTTCTTTTGTCTTATATAATATGCCGTTCATCAAAGTTAGCCGTGTAGTGTAAGTGTTTCGTTGATTATAATAATATTTTTAGATTTAAGACTAAAAAATGGTCCACATAAAACTATGTTCATCGACACCACTTCAAAAACATTTAAATTTATTGCCCATGACTCAAAAACTACACCCTGTACACACACCGCTGGAACTGGAGCAAGCAAAGAGATGAAAATCTACAAAAGTGAAATAGTTCATTAACTTTTATGACGGTAATAATAATAATATGAAGGGAAAATGAAAATAAAAGGATGCGATGAAGTCTGACAGTGACATGTGCAGTATTGTAGAAAGGAACGATACGCTGAAAATAAATTCAGTAGGTTTTGTCGTTTTAACGTCCAGAACGTTGTTGTTTTGTTCTCGTTGATGGTAACGATCTGTTTTTATGTTTATACAGCTCGTCATTGTCTTGGTTACAGTGTGTTCCCGTTCTCGGGTGGCACTTTTATTTAATATTAGATTGCTAAAGATAACCTCACACTACTTTGTGACTTATGTTCTGGTGGATCTTCCTTTTTAAATGGTCTTGAGAGTTTTCTTTAATAGTTTCTGATTTAAATATGTAGTAAGGTGTAATCATGTTAGAAAAAGCATTTTTCTAGATTTTATCCAAATTTCATAAACTTTTTATCATATAATATGACATCAATCTGTCAATATATGAGGATTCATTTATCCCGTACATTTAAGTATTTATTAGGGATGCACGCGAGACGTTACGTCCCGCACTTTATCCCGCATTTTGTCCCGCGGAACCTGTCATACTTTTTATCTAGATCTATTATTTTGCCTCTCTTCTGCCTCTCGAATTTTCTTTCTAATGTTTCCTTGTTTTTATTTAAGTCTTTTGCAATACGTATCCTTTCTTCTTTTATACGCTGCAGAATTTCTTTTGGCATCTAGGGTTTCGTGTTTTCGCTTAGTAGTTTGAAAGTTTCCTTTCCAACTAACATAAGGACATGTTGAATTTTTCCCTATTTATCTTTAATAGTCATAATAAATAGAATACCAGAGAACGCATGGGTAGAGCATTTTGAAAACTTATTAACAGAGAAAAGAGAAAGGTTTAAACAGACAAATGAACAAGTGGAAGTAGAAGGAAGAATCGAAATATTAATAGAACAAGTGAAAGAAGCAGTTAAGAGAATGAAATTTAAAAAATCTTCAGGCTTAGGCGGAATTCATCCAGAGTTGATTAGGTATGGATCATCAAAACTATTTGAAATGATCCGAAAATTATTCGAAAGATGATATTAAAGACAAACAACCCGAAGAACAAGCGGGATTTAGGGCCGGACGCTCCACTATAGATAATATTTTCACCTAACCTAACTATGGATAGAAATCGGTAACTTGAAAATAAACCCAATTCTTATTAACGCCACTCAAAAATATTACGAACAAAACTTTGCAAAAATTAAAATGGGACAAGAAATCACCTCTCCTTTTCAAACAACAAAGGGACTAAGACAAGGCTGCTGTCTGTCACCCACCTTATTTAAAATCTATTTGGACCTTAGTGAAATAGGTAAAAAAATGTAGAAACATGGGAATAACGGTGGAAGAAAACAAGCTATATACACTTTTCTTTGCGGATGACCAGGTAGTAATTGCCGAAGACAGCTACGATCTTAGCTATAAGTATGGTAAGAAAATTGCAAGAAAAATATGAGGTGGCAGGTCTAAACATGAATATGACAAAATGTGAATATCTCTCAGTGGGAACAGATGAAATATGTGATCTAGTCTTTGAAGACGCCAAAATCAAAGGCGTGCAATCCTGCAAATATTTGGGGGTCATTTTCAAACGCGCTATCTCAGAGTCAGATGAAATCAGAGACAGAATAAACAAGGGCAGAGCAGCGACCTGTGCCTTAAACTCTCTTCTCTGGCAAAAAACAATTCGACGAGAAACCAAAAAAACACATTTACGGTAGTATAGTCCAAAGTATTACACTTTACGGTTCGGAAGTATGGGACGTCACCAAAGCTAATAGAAACAAACTTATGACGACAGAAATGGATTATCTGAGACGAAGCTGCGGTAGATCGAAGCTGTAGAGAGTTAGAAATGAACAAATAAGAAACGAAATGAAAATGGAGCGAAATACCAATGATGACATAGAAAGAAAACAATTAATCTGGTTCGGACATGTTAAAAGAATGTCAGAGTACAAATGGCCTAGAAGAGTACTGGAATTGATCCCTCCTGAAAGAAGAAAGAGAGGACGACCACGTAGAAGTTGGCGCAACGATATTGATGAAGCAATGGCGGCAAGAGACTTAGAAGAGGCAACTGCATATGACAGAAAAAGATGGAAATTGGGGCGGAGAAGCGGCGACAGCCGTAATAAATCCGTTATTATTATTATTATCGTTAATAGACTTTTATTAAGTTCTAGTTTATTTTAAATTTCGTTTCCGCATTTCGTTTCCATCGGCTAAAACAGGACATATATTGTCCTGTTTGAGCCGACTTGTATCCATGATTTTCTTGGAAGAAGAGCTTTTTACAGTCTTTAGTTTCACTCTCATCATCACTCTCATCACAAAACCTTTTAATGGTATGTCCGCTTCTGGATACAATCTTCTTCTTTAAAAGGTGCCTATATTTTAGTGATGTTGCAAAAAAGATGCAAAAAAGTTTACTACTTTTAGCCCCTAGCTTTTCCCTAAAATGCCCCTTCAAACGGGGGACGAGAAGAATCGATTTACTAAGAATCTATACGCCGTAGAAAAATGTTTCAAATGTTTTTAAACAAAAATTGTGTCAAATGAACCGTTCTCTCAGAAACAAAGCTTAAAGTGACCGGCGATTTTGAGTGACAATTTTTATAAACACATTTTCAACACAGAGTGATCCTATTTGCCGATTGGTATAAACTTCTTATGTTTCATGTCCCAATTTTCAGGGTTATAGAGTTATTCTTATTTGTTTGACAGGGATTTATCTTCTCCCCTTCCCTTTCCCTTCTCTTATTGTCCTCCACTGCCGGATCTTTGATTCCAAGTTCCATGATCATTAAGTAAATTATCGACTAGTGAGTCCATGATGATTTTTACTAAGAATATTCATTCGAATCTTTAATTTGGTAGTCATCTCGTGACTTTACACATCTCAATGGGGGATAACTTATACCGGTCTTCCATGTTCTTCCAATACGCCTTCATCGCCGTTTTGATTTTTATTTGCAACCCTAGACAATGGCGGTATCAGCCGAGCCAGCCGAACCGTGGTTTTTGTAAAGGTGTTAGTCATCTATACCTCATACCAAAGATGCATTATATTGTTAACTAAATATCTTTTGATGCTTTAACACAAACAAAATATTAAGTTGGTACTTCAGATTGCGATAATTGTCTACTTGTTTATGGATCATGTCAAATGATCCGGATACATTTCCAGTATCGTTACTTATCGATACATAATGTTTTTTATAATACCGTGAACTTTATTTCCATTCTTTAATATGATTATAATTGACCTATAAGTATTATAGTTATTTTGTTTTTATTGGCAAATTAGTTATAGTGTTATTCAGGGTGTTAAAAACTAAAATGTTATAATCCCTGTTTTCTTTCTTAGGCGAGATTCATCTTTCTACGAATCGATGTTAAAGCAAAAAACGGCAGGTAATGAAAGCTCTACAGCGATCATTGAAAAATGTGTTATGACGATGAATGAATCACAAGTTAATGCAGAGTTTGACCCGAATCAACCGTCAACATCTTCGGCAGGTCAAGGTAATCCTGTGTTACTATCTACATCTGACAATCCTCATAGTCCAAAATCGTCTATGATAAGCCCGTTTGAAATTACTCCTATTCCAAAAATCAAAAAAAGGACCACTAATAGGGGACGGAAAGCCTGCAGTTCAACAATCATCACAGCTTCTTCTTATAAATTCAAGTTGATGGAATCTAAAAAAAGCTAAAGAAGCCATGAAAACTGAACAGCAAGAACGTGATCAAAGTTTCAAAGGCAACCGCGGCATAAAAGATTGTTCGACAGCAGGACTTTCTAGAAAAGGGAAAGAGATAGTAAAAAGATGTCTAAATTTTGAGAAATAAGAATCAGACACCGAAGATGAAACCAGTGTCTCTTCTGGAATATCTGAATTGGACATTATTCCAGGAATGTCACCATCTAAAGAGGATGACGCTTTGTGCATGTTTTGTGACAGAAAATATTCGGAAGATTGTAAAGGCCAACTTTGGGTCTTGTGCATTATGTGTATGTGTTCGTTGTGGTCTTATGTGGATTATGCTGGGGCTGATAAAGATGCCTACATATGCGATTTTTGCAGGTTAATTATTAATTGTGCTAAATATGTTTGTATATTTTATGTTTTATATTGGAAACTATTGCAATATACGTATATTTAGAAAGTAGATCATGGTTTCTTTTATTTAATACTTTTTTCCAATTATTGGTACCACTTTATTAATAATTTTTAAGGGGGTCCACTTTTAACAACTATTTTCCGAATTCACCAAAGGCTGGAATTTTGGAAAATACATATTTTTTATATTAATTTTTAATTATTATTAATGAAAGTTAAGTATAAATGAATTATAACATTATGAAGTAAATGGTATGTACTTTTTGCTATTTGCTCATGTGTATAACAAATACACATGAATTGAAAAACAAAATGGGGGTTCAGTTTTAGGCATTTTCCTCTATTATTCAACCTATATTCAGAGAAAATATTTAGTGAAGCCTTGGAAAATTGCGAACATGGAATCCTTTTAAATGGAGAACGCCTCAACATTATGCGCTATGCAGATGACACCATTATTTTTACAGGCACTTTAAACAATTTACAGAAACTAATAAACAAAGTAAATAAAGTAAGTGAACGATTTGGACTACAAGTAAACATTGAACAAAAATTAGAGATGTCCTAGACCACACCAGTGGACCAAGTAAAACAGTTTATCTATCTTGAAAGAATAGTAAACGAACAATGGGATCACTCATAAAAAGTAAAATGTTAAATAGAGAAGGCTAGAACTGCATTCAACAACATGACCAAACTCTTTAAAAGCCACAACCTAATCTGGAGATAAAAGTAAGGCAGCAACGATGTTATATCTTCTCGATATTATACTACGGAGTTGAATCCTGGACACTTACTGAAACAATGGAGAAAAAACTTAAAGCCTTCGAGATGTAGCTATACAGAAGAATCCTAAGGATATTATGGACGGACAAGATAACCAACGAGACTGTACTACGAAGAATGGGGAAAGAAAGAGAAGTGATGTATACGATTTAAAGGAGAACATAGAATATCTCGTACATATAATGAGAAACAGCACTAAATACAGATTACTAAAATAATCCTTCAAGGCAAAGTATTCGAAAAGCGATGAATTGGAAGAAGAAGAATATCATGGTTAAAAAACCTGAGGAAATGGTTCTCTACAACAACAACTAATCTATTTAAAGCATCAGTTAATATAATAATTATAGCCAGAATGATAGCCAATATTTGAAAGGAATAGGCACCAAAAGAAGAAGAAGAAATTTCTTCAATTACTTTTAAAATAATACGAAAGCGTTTATAGTGTTTTCTATGCTACGCAACATCACCTCTCCAATAAAAGTTGCGTTGCGTTGCCCCAAAGATATATTACGGTATAGGCGATAACAATCGCCGGACTACCGATTCTGACTGACCCTATACAACAAGTTATTCGGTTTAATTTTAGAACATCCGATTTTTGATTAATTGGCCCAGATTTTTTATCACCCACAGTAACTGTACTAACTGTAACATTAAAAGTTGCGATCAACACAAACTATTAATCTTTGAATTTTTTATGTAGCCATAGAATTTTATGAAATTAATTATTATATTTTTATTACGGGTGTCATGGATCCGCTAATGATGCTTAGTTATATACAGGATGTTATCTTTGCTATATATGTTAATGTATGCATTGGATATGTTTATCAGGAGCTATGAATCGCTAAGATGTTGAATTTAATGATAGGACCCCTAACATTCAAATCACGTAAACTTCCTTCAAGACAATGAACTAGTTTGTGGCTTGAAAAGAAGTCAATTTAATCACTATCCTAATAATAAAAAAGATTATCTTTATTTTCAATATAACTTACTTGTTGGCGTCAAAGAAAAAATACCATACAGACCCATCGAAAAAAATGGTAGTTGTAGCAAGCTTTAGAAAGGATAGTAAATTCCCACAGAAGGAATTCACAACATAACATACCTTATACAGGGTGTTTTAAAAAGGTATGTCATAAATTAAATCACACATTCCGGGGACAAAAATAAATTGATTGAATCCAACTTACCTTAGTATAAAAGTGTACACAAAAAAAGTTTGTGTACACTTTGAAAGTTGAAAAAACCCTTTGAAATTACAAAATAAAAATTGTTTTTTTGCAGTATCTCCTAAACTACTTAACATTTTGTAATAAAAATGGACACGTTACTTTCTTGTTCTGAAATTATTTTTCATACAAAAGAAACAACAAAATCTAAGCGCACAGAAAAAAATTTAAGGGAGGTGTGCAGCCCTAAATCCCCCCATACGTCATCCTCTTAAACATGACCTTCAACAACACCAGTAATTTACATCTTTTATATCCAATATTAAATAATTATAGAAAAATTTTTTAAATCCCAACACCTGGATTGCTGTTATCATTTTAACATCATCAAAGTTTTTTAATCTTTTGGCTGTAGTAATATAATGTTTAAGTAACACTGTTTCATGGTTCATTGACATTTTGTTTTTGACACCGTTCATGGGTATTTCATCAATCAGTTGCCAGCCGTAGTCCGTTTGAAGAGGTTTACTCTCCGGACACTGGAACTCACTTAAGCATGGGTGTATGTTACCTGAAGTAAAATCTAATTAAAATATTAAACATCATATAATATTATCAACATCATGTACAATCTTTGGTAACATTTTTCATTTTAAAGGGTTTTTACCCAAATATTTTGGTGGCTCAGGCATGGTAACCTGTAAGTATAACCATTTTATTGTTTTTAACCTTAGTCAAAATTTTAAACCACGTTTGCTGTAATTAAATGGTTTATACTTATTTTAGGTATTTTAACCTGATGATGGAACAGTTGTTCCGAAAACGTTCGTGCTTGTAATGTTGCCCTTTTAAGGGTTTTTATAAAATAAAATATACCCACATACAAAGACTAACCTCTTTCCTTTTTTTTTTAAAAGAGTTAATAACCACAATAAAAACAGCCAAAATGGAATACCTCGGTCACATCATGAGGAACAGCGAAAGATACGGGTTGCTGCAATTAATTCTTTAAGGAAAACAAGGACCAGGAGGCGAAGAATTTCCTGGCTGAAAAATCTGCGTACGTGACGCGCACAGTGCGTCTGTGTTGTGTATTCAACACAACAACCACAAATCTTTTGAGAGCCTCAGTACGGGCAAATTTACTAGTATGTTAATATCGATGAAAACATTTAACATAGAAAATATAAAGAATGAAGAATGTATATTCCAAAAAGTAGAGAGATTTAAGTAACTAGGTTTAACAACAGAAAGCTTAAACGACAGAAGCGCAGAATTGTAAGAGTAAAAGCGGACAATAAAACATATTGGAAATACGAAAACTCAAGAAGACATAGCATCAAAAATACCAAAATTGAAATATAAAAAAACAGTCTAACCTAGCACAACCTACGCAGCAGAGACAAAATTCCTTACTAATAGAGACCAAGAGATGCTAAGAATAATAGAAAGGAAGATGCTCAGAAGAATTCTTGGATCAAAAAAATAGAAAATAGAAAGGAATGGAACTTAATCACCAATCGGGCGAAACCACACGACAACGTATTATTGAAGTCAGAGAAAAGGCGGAGTGATCCCTGCAGAAAACAAATTTAATTTTTTTAGAAAACAATTTTTTGTGAGTTTTATCGGGTTAATATTTGTATTTTTCTTGTAAATCAACTTGTTTAAATAAATGTTTTGCCACGATTATCATGACATTTATCCCAATAAGTTATACTTAAAAATTTAGTTGTAAACATAAGCCACATGTTTTATGTTTTTATTAGTTAACTGGTTTCCAATAAAGTTATTCTCAGACAAAAAACAAAATATTCAAATTTAACATTTGTATTATTGCGACAGGTAGGTTGCAGTGTCAAAAACCTGTACATCATATACACTGCTGGGTAAAAACTTCTGACATCGTATTCTGTAGGAACTGTACTGTATATATATATATATATATATATATATATATATATATATATATATATATATATATATATCATCATCATCATTAAAAACAATTTTATCTTGACATTCAATATTTCAAATACTTCAATGTCAGTTTTTATTTGTGAAATCTTTTAATTTCTCGCAGTGTTTTTAAATGTATTTGGACGCCATTTTTTGTAATGTTCAAATTGTTTTACAGTTTACTTCTGATGAAGCTATCAAATAAATAGCGAAATATTGAGTATCTTAGAAAAAAAGAAAGATTTTTATTAGAGACCACTTTACCCGATAATTGAAACGTATTTATAAATTATTTTTTGATCGAAATAATCACTTCTAATATATAGTCGTCAACTACTTCATTGATTTACTAGAATACTTCTTCTTCTTCTTCTGTTGTTATCTACTTCTTGGTTTACTCTATCTATTCCTAATTCTCACGTAGTCTTCTCGTTCCTCCGGTGTCTCCACTCTTTTGTATGTTAGGAAAGCTTGTTTCTTTTCATTTGCTAGTGCTTTCACCCTTTCGTCGTACCATGGAGTTTTGTATTCCCGTTTATTTCTGTTAACTTTTCTTTTACTTAAAGCTTCTTCCGCTGCTTTTAGGATACATTTTTTAATAATTTTCCAGGTTTCTTCTATATTCTTTTTAGTCTCTAGGTTATGGCTGTTTAGTTTTTTCTGTTAGTCTGTTTCTATACAAGTTTTGTGTCCCTTCTTCTTCTAAGCTTTCTATGTTTAATTTTTCTTCTACTTTTGTATTTCGCTTGCCTTGTGTGGTGATTGCTATATTTATGTTTCCTAGTACCAGGCCATGGTCGGATCCTACATTGGCGGAAGATAGAATGCGCACATCTATTATATTCTTGGGGTATATTTGTCTGTTTGTTATAATGTAGTCAATCATAGAGTTACGTCCTCTTGTATCTGACCGGGTGATCTTATGTTGTATTGGGTGGTCAAAGTATGTGTTGTTAATTCGGAGGTTATTCAATAAACAAAGTTCTAGAAATCTTTCTCCGTTGTCGTTGAGCGTTTCTTTGTTAAATCTTTGTGTAACTCCAGCCACAGGTATGTTGCCTACTCTGGCGTTTAGGTCGCCGAGAATTATTGTTTTACTACCGGCTATTGTGGTGTCCAGTAGATCTTGGAGCTGTCCATAAAAAGCATCTTTGTCTTCCTTGTTTTTGCTCTTATACGGTGCATATACGGGGATAATATTAAGTATCGTCTGGCAAACCAGCATCATGTGTTCGTTGATGTATCTTATTTCTTGAATATTGTTACTATATACGCGCTATCTCAGAGTACCTGCTCCTGCCTGAGCTCGTGTGCTTTTATCTACTCCGCTGTACAGGAATATAAATTTGTTTCTATTGGCACTTCTTTTCCCTTTTTTTTTGTTTCATTCAGGACACATATATCAATATTATGGAGCTCCAATTCCTGCACAACTTCCTTTTTCCATTTGTTCCACGATGCGATGTTCCAAATGCCAATTCGTAGATTATTTGGTCTCTTTCTCCTTTTTGTGTGGTTCGTCATCTGTGTATCGGTCCAATTCCGAGGCTTCTGTTCGGTTCTATGAGCATTGATTTTTTTTGACAGTAGGTAGGCTGCTATCCTTGCTCACCAACCCCCTTTTCGGAGGACCATTTCTCCCTTCCTCGTCAGCCCTGACCCTGCCTTCCATTAGGGTTGGTTACCCAATCTCAGGTTTTCCAGGGTTCACCCGTGCAGCCCAAGCCGCACTTCGAGGAGGTGAGAATAGGGATTGAGTGGGAGAGGCTAGAGAATGCTAACTGGAAACAGCATCTTATATTGCGCTTCACTACCCCTTTGAACTCCACTAGAATACGTTTCGCTTTTATTCTTTTTTTAAAAGCATCATCAGTTCTCTACAAAAAGAAATGATCTTAGAATATAAGTAAACAACGAACAGGGTTCATACTTACAAAAATAATTTGTAGGTTTTTTAGATGTTATAAAAACTCTACTATAACTTAACATTAAAACTTAACTAACTAAACGAGAAAAAAAAACGAAAAACACAAGAAAAACTGTGAAAGAGCACTATTGTTCATTTATTTTATTTGTTGGTGATTTTTTTATTACGCGCTATCTCAGAGTTTGGATGTTAGTTTAAGCTCTTTCAAGGGTCAAACCACACTAAGCTTTTCGATTGTTTTCTATCCGTTGTAGAATGTCATAAATTCACTGTAAAATATGGCTTGCTTTGTATAAGCTTGTGTTTCCAATTAGTGACCGATCAAACCTCTGCAATTCAACCATTCAATATATTTTGAATTTAATTAATGGTCGTACTCTCTGTAATATATATATATATACATATATATATATATATATATATATATATATATATATATATATATATATATACAAATGCATATAATAAATAAATAATTATAAAAAAAAAGTTTGAAGTATAATATTACTTTCGGTACACCCAATATAAATTACTATATAAAGCCAAATAATTTATTTTTTTGCGCCCGTTAATGAATCCAAAGAAACCCATTTTTAATTATAATGCCACACAGACATCAAATTATTAATTAAACAAACAGTTGCTGTTTCTTTAATTTATATCAAAGTGCAACATTATTCGCTCATCTCGGATTGAAAAAAGATGAAATGAAACGGTTTAAAAAATGAATGAAAACTGCATTTTTTCTGAACGCAAACATTCACTCTCCCAGTCTCACCTAATTAGTTAAATGTTTAATAACGCAAGCGGGCTGAATCGGCCGCAACTTGATAGGTTTCATCTCATTCCGCTAAAATTTGGCAGAAGCGGATATGAGATTGTATCTTTGGTTCATTTATGGGATCTTTGTGTGTGACTACCGAAATTCACTGGGAGGTTTCGTAGAAGAGCATAATACCCTCTATGCCAGTTAATTGGCAACAGATTGTACAGTTAATGGATCTAATTGATGTTTAGGATGCATGCTCGGGATTTCATTTAAAGGGCATTGCCTTTATCCGAAATATCTGTCTCATAGTCTGGTCGGAACGTTTTTTCATATATTATTGAGTTTTCTGCACTTTATATGTAGGTTTACAAGTAAAGCTATATAATGTACAATTATCCCTTATTGAATTCTGTGCTTTTTTTCCTTATTTGGTTGTCAATGATCGCTGCTGTCGATGCTTAATTATTTACAATTTTATAGAATTTACCTTTTAGTTTAATTGGTTTTTACTATCACACAATAAACAATTAGTTGGAACTAGTCACATAATGAGCAAACATGACCCTTAATGAGGTCAAATGACCCTTAATGAGGTCAAATGACCCTTAATGAGGTCAGATGACACTTAAGTTACACAATTTGAGTAACTAACATTATAACTAATGATAAAGGTTGACAAAAGAGACACTAGGTCGATGATAAAGGATTACATATTTTAAGGGAACGTAGAATTGCCCAGCTCAAAAAAGGGAATCTTATGCCCTGAGAGGTAACAACCAACTCTACGAGTTACCAAGCTTTAAAGCTCTTTCTACCTTTTCCTAAACTTAAGTTCATTTTTTTGACTGTTAATTGAATGGCTGTTCATTCTCTGGAAAAATTTTTAGTGCATCTGTCAATAATTTGGTAAAATGCTTTATTCACTGTTTGTCGAACATGCTGCTTATTAGAAATCTGTTTTTATCATTCGCCCTTAAGCTCTTTAGGGTCTTTCAGGCTTTAGAGCATTTAATACCTCCAATGTGAGTTTAGAGTTTAGTATATTTGTGGACGTGGACATCAGACTGCTTTATTAAATGGGCACGTTTTTTAGCTACATAATTTTGAATTTTATAAAGAAAGGTCGGCAGTGTTCTAGTTAACTAACCCCTGCTAAAATGCTGATAGCTATTTTTGCATTCTAAAAGGTTGAAGTGCATTTGTGAATTGCCCGACATGATTACACCATAGTTTCAGTGAGAGTGAAATAAAGAAAAATATGTCATTTTTAATATTTTAAAGTTGACAACCCTTGCTAGTTGTCGAATAACAAATAATGAACTTGATAGCTTTGTCTTTAGTTGTGAGATATCAACCGACCAGTTCAGTCGATTATCTATGGGTATTTCCAATAGTTTAACAGTCTCTTTGTTATCTGGATCATTGTGTAAATTACTTGCAGATATAACCCAATTTTGCGTTTTTGTTAGAGTTAAGTTTCAGTTTATTTGCAGCAAACCATGTGCTAGATTTAGTAGAAACTTCTTCGTAAGACATTTTTTAAATCATCATTATTTTTTTCTAATATAACGTATGTCGTATCATCTGCGAATTGTATGGATTTGTACTGAGATATGAATTTCGGCAAATCGTTGATATAAATAATAAACAAAAGAGGTCCTAAGACCGAACCTTGTGGAACCATGTTTTACGGATAGAAAATCGGAGAGATGACCTTTAGACACTACTGCCTGGTGTCTGCCACATAGATTAGAAGTTATAAGCTTAAAAGGGATACCTCTGATTCCATAGCAATTTAATTTGTGGAGCAAAATAGCAAAATGCCGTGTAAAACGCAGTCAAAAGCCTTGGACAAGTAAAAAATAAAAATTGTTTTGCGATTGCAGCGTTCAAGCCCCTTAATCACCTCCTCTAGGTTCATTATTGGAATTACTAATAAAGTCATGGTAAGCTGACTTTAATTATATTTAAATTTTTTCCCTAGTGGCATCTGCAATGTATTTACAAAGAGAAAGATTAGATCTGTTAGACCTTAATTCATTATTAAACCATTGCACTGGTGTTTTTTCAGTAGTTTGTTGTACTTTTTTAGTGGAAAATGCTTTAATATTAAATTGTTATAAATTTAAATAAAAACGACTGTCAAAAAATCAGAATCATTATAAATATCATAGAAAAAGTCCATCTTTGTACTACCTAGCGCACGTTTAAGCTTCTGCAAATCAGAAGAAGTAATAAACCATTGCAATGTTTGATTAGTGTCAACAACTTTATGTTCAGACTCAATGAATAAAAATTGAGCTCGATAGTCAGAAATGCAAGGTTTAACTACGCCCAATCTGTAGATATTTTCAGAAAAATTTGTAATAATGTTGTCGATGCAACTACTGGACTGGGATGTGATTCTAGTATAATCGTTTATAGTTACTTCTAGACCAAAACATGTTATTAGATTTTAAATATCAAAAGAAGGGTCAGATTAAATTTTAAAATTTATATTAAAATCACCAAGTATGATCAGTTTGTCTGCTTTACTAAGCAAGGACGTTATGGAGTTCTCAAAATTCAACAAAAACAAGTCAAAGTGACCCTTACCCGATCTGTATACAGTTAAAATATTTGTTTTTATTGAAGGTATATAAATTAAACACAACTCTGAACTTTGCTCTACATTATATTCATTTACATTAAGCGAAGAATACATAAGATTTTCTTTTACATAAATTGCAACTCCACCTTGTTTTTTATACCCTATAAAAGAAATTATCTCATAAAAAGCCAAAAATGTTAATTACTTTTAAATTTTCTTCACTTTGCCAGTGCTCCGAAAAACATATGTCGTCATATAAATTTTGATCCGCAAGAAAAGCATTGATCATGTCGACTTTATTTGAAATACACTGTAAATTAACATGAAACATGCTTACTGTACCTTGTCAAATTAGTTTATTTTGATAAAACATTGTGGTTATCTATATAGTTACATTTATTTTGCTAGGCACTGTTCCTCTTCTTAAGTACTTCTTGTTTAATTCTTTCATTCATTTGCTTGTATGCTTATACTCCTCTACTGTTCGTTCTTATCTGGTGAAGCTGAGTGCCTTACTCATTCGTTAAAAATCAGTGGGCATTTCTTAGAGTTTTAACACGATCTGTACATCGGTAACCCATCTCGCCTCCAAGACCCTTTACTAGTATTTAACCATCATAAATAGCCAAATAAAAAGTATGTAGAGGAGGGAATGAGTTACGGGTACGATCAAAATTTCAGATTCGATTTTTTAACATAAATAAGATTTAGGAAATTTACAACGCCAATTGTGAGAATTGGAATTTGGAAGCAAAATAAAGGCACGTGTAAAGTTATTTGCATCAGGTGTGTATTCGTGAAATATCTGGGATACTCTTTTAAAAATAAGAATAAAAAAATCTGTGATAATATTTAATTTTTTGTACAATGTTTTTTTTTATTCGTTTTTTGTTAGTATTCGTTTTCTCAAAAGACTAGTAATGTTCTCAAAACATATTCAATACATTTGACAGCTTAGATGAAAACTTGCCTCGCAGTGTCAATTCCTGCATAATAAAATAAAAATAACTACCAAGTTAGGACTACAAATCCTGTTGTAGTTACAAGAAATTGATGATATCACACCCACAACTTTGATTCATCATTGCGTCTTATTGATTATTATTTTAATAACATACTCTATCATTAGTTTTTGTAATTCTTGAAATTGTTCAATTGTTATCACTTTTTAATTAAAAATGGTTATTGATAACTATTTAAGGAAGGACAGGTAAATTATTTTTAAAGAAATTGTTACGTAGATTATGAATATATATTATATATGGCAATATAATAATTGTCAAAAATAAAAACTGTAAGTTGGCATTCATGACATTGAGGCGCTTATTTGTAATTTTATTGGTCGCTATTCTAACTTATTTATAATTCATCATTCAATTGTTTTCTGTTTAAAAAAGTTTTTCAAAATTATATTTCAAAAATGTAAGAGAAACATTTATTAGACAAACTTCTTCTTCTTCTTCTTTTGGCATCATAACCCTGGATGGGTCTTTGCCTGTCTGGCTATGTCCTTCCATTTAGATCTCTCTTGTGCCCTTCTTCTCCATTGTCTTATGTTCATTGTTTTCAGGTCGTCTTCCACGTCATCCAACCATCTCGTTCTGGGCCTTCCTTTTTTTCGCCTTCCTATGGGCTTCCATTGTAACATTTTCTTAGTTGTTTTTGCATCGCTTTGTCTCTGCATATGTCCCAGCCATGACAGTCTTTGACTTTTCACAAATCTTACAATGTCATAACCTTCATTTAACTCATTAACCTCGTCGTTTCTCCTGATTCTCCATGTGCCATCTTCCTCTTGTACCGGGCCATATACTTTCCTCAGTATTTTTCTCTCGAATGTCCTGAGTTGGGCTTCATCTTTTTTCGTCATTACCCAAGTTTCACATCCATAGGTTACTACGGGTCTAATCAGTGTTCTGTAGATAGTCATTTTGGTTCTTTTGTCTAATAATTTCGATGTCATCAATCTTTTATTAGCATAGTATGTACGATTCCCGCTGGAAATACGTGCATTAATTTCGCTACTTACGGAGTTCTTCTGATTGATTTCTGTGCCGAGATATGTAAAGGCATCCACTCGTTCGATAGTATAGTTGTCTATTGTGATATTATTTTCATTGTCAGTTATTCTTTTGACTGTCATATACTTCGTTTTTGCTTCGTTTATCTTAAGACCTCTTTTTCTTGCTTCAGGATCAATTTGTTTGAACACTTCCATTAGTCGTGGCTTATTCCTACTAATGATGGCTACATCGTCTGCATATGCAGTAATTTGTACTGATTTGGTGTTTATATGGCCGGTTATATTGGTTTTTCTGATGACTGCCTCAAGAACTAGGTTGAATAGCATGGTTGATAGGGCATCTCCCTGTCTTACTCCCATGTTGATGTTAAATAGGGGAGTCAGTTCTCCATCTACTCTGACTGCGGCTTTTGAACCCTGCAACGTCATTTTTATGAGGCTGATGTATTTCTTAGGTATACCTAGATTACAAAGGTCTTCCAGCATTCTGTCTCTATTCACACTATCAAAAGCTTGTTTAAAGTCTATATACATATTATATAGGTCTATGTCGTATTCATAAGCTTTTTCTTGTATCGTTCTTAGTATGAATATGTTATCTGTAGTGGCTCTATTTGGTCTGAATCCATTTTGATAATCACTAATTATATTTTCGGAGTATTCTAATAATCTATTGTAGATTATACCAGAAAGAATTTTGTATATTACATTTAGCAATGTAATTGGCCTATAATTCTGGCATTCCCTCTTATCTCCTTTTTTATATATTGGCTGTATGAGGCCAACCGTCCATTCCTCTGGCATTTGCTCCTTCGTCCATATTAATGTTATTAGGTAATGGATTCTTTTCCAGAGTTCGGATCCTCCATGCTTTAATAATTCTGCCGAAATTCCGTCCGTTCCTGGTGCTTTATTGTTTTTTAGTTTATTTATTATCTGAACTACTTCTTCATAACTCGGATTTTCGATGTGCAGCTCCGCCGTATAATATATTGTCTCGTTCTGATCATTTTCGTTGTCTGCATTTAGATTTTCTTCGAAATATTGTTTCCATCTCATTATAATTTTTTGCTTCTCTGTTAGTAGTTCTCCGTCCTTGTCTTTGCATATCGTTAGTTTTGGTCTAAATGACTGTGTGCTTTCTTTTATGCATTTATAGAATTTTCTGCTTTCGCGTCTGTTGTTATGCTTTACGATTTCTTGTACTTGTTTTTTCATAGCCTCTCTTTTCTTTCTTCTGTATATTCTAGTCGCTTGTATTCTTTTTTCGTTATAAATCTCACTGCTATTTCTTGTGTTTCTTTGAAGTTGGTTAAGCCTAGCTTGCCTTTTTTCCTCTACTGCAGTTCTGCATTCATCATCATACCATTCCGCATTTCTTTACCTTTTGACTTTTTTGACAGTTTCCTCTGCTGACTCTGTTATAATTGTTTTTAATTGTCTCCATTCCTCCTCTGCAGTATCTTCCTCTCTAGTTCGGTTGAGTTTTATTTGGAGAGCATTTCTGTAATCTTGTCTCTTTGTTGCGCTTTTGAATCCTTCGACATTCCATTTTTTGATTTGAGTATTTTTCCCTTTTGCTACTGTCGCTATTTTCTGCCGTAATTTTGCCCCTACAAGATAGTGATCTGAGTCAGAGTTCGCCAGAATTAGACAAACTAATTTTTTAAAATAGTGTTTTTTAAATATGTGTAGCCGCATAATTTTATTAAATAAACTAATTTTATTTGGTGAGTACTTTTTTGCAATTATTAGTTCCACTTTTTATAAGATATTTTATATTTTTTTAGCTCTTGAAAATAATTGTAAACACAATTGAAAGCTTGACTGTAAAGAATAGTTACCTAATAGCCTCTTTTCCAAACATATTTTTATATTTTTTCCAAGTCACAAGTACTTCTTTTACTCTAATATGTCTATATATATATATATATATATAATATATATATATATATATATTTTTCAAATTATTTTTCGACCGTGTTTTAAATATTGATTTATAGTGTCAGCAATCGGTCAGGACATAAAACTTTATTTGTTCAGTCTCAATATTTCGTCACGATTTTATGACTTCTTCAGGAGAAAACTGTAAATTTATTAGAATCATTAATTATTATGTGTAAACAAAGTGAATATTTTAATACTTACAACTAAAAGAATAAAAATAAAATTTTTTTTTTATTTAGATATGCTAAAGTTTATATATATATATATATATATATATATATATATATATATATATATATATATATATATATATATATATATATATATATATATATATATATATATATGGGTATCACATGCAGCAGCTTAAACTTATTCGTAAACTAGTTCGTAAGGTTTTATTATGCAATTTGCAATTTATTGAAATTTTGCAATGGATTGTATATTTTATTTTGTGATATTGACGATTTATGTAATTTCAGTTAATTTTAAATTGTAATTTTTCTGACTTTTTGTAAGCTTTGTCCATAAAATTGTACAATTTTCAGTGACAATAAAGTATATTTCTATTCTAATATACTACTCCCTGTATATTTATTAATTATTCTCTGTCTTTTTTTGCAAGTAGTGATATACTTGTTTTTTTTTTAATTCTATTTTCCTTGCCTTATTAGACTAGTATAAATAATACCCTAACCCTATAGGTATAAATGTGAATACAAACAATATAAATAAAAGTTTCTACAAACCAACTCAACTTCAGACTATTCATCCTCACTTAAACATGATTTTACTACCACTAATTTTTCCATAAAGTTGTCATCAGTTTCTTCAAATAAATCATAATAAAACACTAAAATAAATAACTTTCATCGTAAATATATCATATTTTCAATATTGACAAAATCAGTTTTCCTTTATTCTATCGCAGTTATCTAGCATGTTGGTTTTCCTGCTTATTTCTTTAGAGGTTTTAGACAAGGGATAATAGTTTGTAAAATAATTGCCTTTTGTTTTTAATCCTCTTTCAAAACACAATTCCCAGACTTCATCAACTGTATCCGAAGATTCCAATTGAAACATTCTCCAGTAGCGTTACGCAAGAAGAATTTGTGCAATATTGACTAAGAAAATAAAATTTTTCGAAATTTAATCAGGGGAACAATTAATATTCGTTAACATTAAAAGCATTAAAAAAAATATATATATATACACACATATATATATATATATATACATATATATATATATATATATATATATATATATATATATATATATATATATATATATTGTTATGATGTGTTTTTTGTTTGAATGATGAGCAATGAGTATTTTTAATAATATATAGGGTTTTTATCGCGGTTCTCAAAGAATTAGTTTGTAAGTACTTTTTTAAATTATCTTTATTATAACTATTATGAAACACACATATATATCTAACTTAGCCAATGTAAATTTAAAATAAACTATCTTTACATTGATATTCTTATAAAACTAATTAAATTCTATAGACAATGTAAAATTTAAACAAACTATCTTCAAAATTGAAATTGTTATGACACTAACTAAATTATATTAACAAAATTTTGTACCTTTCTTTCACTGAATGCCTAAATGAACTGTTTTCCACTATATAGATTCTAATCACCACTGAATGTCTTCGTACTTCAGTTATCCTTGTTTTTTGTGAAATTACTTTTTCCAATTATCAGCTTCTACCAATTTAAGATATAGTTTTCTTCACCAGCATTTATACACCACCAACCAAACCAGCAAACAGCATTTATATTTATTCTTCTTTTCAATATACCAATATCCAATTATTATAAGTTGATTTATACTAATCTCCAACCATAATATAATTTAATTTCTTCCAATATACTTTTTTTTTTAATCTTCAATAATTATTTGTGTATAATTATAAATGTGCATTAAATTATATGCATAATTTTTAATCTTCATTTAACTCACTATATTAAACAATTGGACTATCTCCAACTAACTTTCATATTTCTTATTAAACTGCTTGACTGACTTACTAAAACTGTGAACAATTTACTTCACTAACTAATCTACTAACTTTCATAATAAACTGCTTGACTTCTGACTAAAAACTTCCTGACTGCTTGACTTCAGACTAAAAACTGCCATCTTGAATCCAAATCACGGGTATTTATATCTTTTGGATATTCTAGAACCATCTCGTAAGATATCATGTTCTATTTAGTTCTATTTAATACATGTCTGAATTTTCTGGAACAAACCATTTCGCAAACATGGCCATCTCCGGTGATCCAGAGAATTCCATTCTTTTCTATTAATAATTTTGTTGACATTTAGGCTTTTCAGATCAGAATAAACATTCAAATTAGTAACTAACACTCTAATTTAATAAAATACACATTTCAAACAATATAACCCCATTTATATTCGTAAAATTCTTAAAATGACACTTAGGAATGGAGGGTATAGTGTGTTGCCTAGTCACATGGCTCACTTAAAAATATCTACAAAATCATAACTACTAAAATACAACTTTTTACAATTATTATATGCTAATTTCTTAAAATGCCCTCACATAAATAATTTTTATAAAATTCTCTAGTATATAACTTATTTAAAACAACCAAATATCTAATATTATGTAGTATATAACTTATAAATTATTTTCTATAAACCCTAATCGTATCAATATATATATATATATATATATATATATATATATATATAACTAAGTGGAGCATAGAGCTTCAGTGAAAACGCGCCATCGGGTTCTATTTTGCGCTAAAGCCTTCACCTCATTCCAAGACTTTCCTTGGCCTCTTATCTCGTCCATGATGGATCTTCTCCAAGTTTGTACTGGGTGACCTCTTTTTCTTTTCCCTTGGGGATTCCACTCTAGGGCAGTCTTTGCGATACTGGAACTATTTTTTCGGAGTGTGTGACCGATCCAACCCCACTTTCTAGACTTAATTTCATTTTGTACCCTCTTTTGTTCGGTCAGGTGTAACAGATCTTCGTTTCTAATGGTGTTAAGTCAGAATATACGAACAATTCTTCGTAGACATTGGTTAACAAAGACCTGCAGTTTGTCTGTGAGGGTGTATGTCACTTTCCAGGTTTCACATCCGTAGAGTAGAACAGACATGACATTTGATCGGAATATTCGGATCTTTGTCCTTGTAGTATACTCGCCAGATCTCCAAACAGGGTTGAGCGTGCTGAAAGCTTGTTGGGCTTTTCGTATCCTCATACGAATATCGTCTTTTGTACCTCTGTTTTCTGTTATGGCACTTCCAAGATACGTAAAGTTTTCCACATTTTCAATCTGCATATTGTCGATAGTAAATAGCGTGTTGTTCCAGGTAAGCCAGATCTTGGAACCTTTCACCTAATAGGCAGATATCGTCCGCGTATTCTAGATCGCTTAGGCGTGTGGTTAACGTCCATTGTATCCCTCTTGTATCGGAGTCTAGTTTGGAGAGAACATAGTCTATAGTTATGTTAAAATAACGTTCTTAGCGTTCTTAGCTTTAAAATTTTCCCTGCATCAGCGTGAGACAAGCTATCAAAGGCACGTTTAAAATCAACAAAAACCATGTATAGGGGCGTGTTTCATTTAACCGATTGTTCCATTATTACCCTCACAGTATTAATGTGGTCTATGCAGGAGGATTCTGGTCTAAAGCCTGCTTGATTAGCTCAAAACTCAACCTTGTTTGTTATTCTTTTCAGTATGATGGTCGTGAAAATTTTATTTATGACAGTAAGCAAGGTTATTCCTCTCCAATTTTTGCACAGTGTGAGGTTGTCTTTTTTTGGAAGCTTGATAATGTTACCTTTTTTCCAGCCCGCTGGAATGTGGTTTGTTTCCCACACCTCTCGGATTATGGGGAACAAAAGTTCAGCAGTTAGATGCGGATCAGCTTTAAGTATTTCAGCAGCAATGTTATCGATTCCCGATGACGTGTTGTTTCTCAGAGATTTGATAGCTGCTATTGTCTCCATTTTGGAAGGGGGCCCTCGCAAGAGGCAAAAAAGCTAACTTAAAATCTAATTAAACATAGTAATCCTAATAAATTTTTCAATAAAAGAGGTTTTCAGTCGAGCTAGATAAACCTTATTTTTCAAAAGTTTTAGTGTTTATCACTCACTTTTTCTAGACTTTTTGGATGTATGTACTCCGAAAGTTGTTTTAATTGCCGAATTGTGGACCTCTAAAGTTATCCTCATTAATGCCACTTTTGGCTATGTCATCTTTTTATACTATTCTCGATCTGTCTGTTTCTTTTATTGGAACTCTCTCATCAGATTTTTGGTCCTTCTATCGTAATCTCTTTTAACTAATGTGTCCTTTTTTTGTTTCATTACTAGGTAGGGAGTCTGCTGCCAAGCGTTAGAGTAAACAACTTGGTAGTGTTGGGTTCCTAACCGAATTGAGACTTAGTCGGCCAGTTTAGCATTCCGCGGACCTTGCTACCCTTTCACGCAACGAGACGACCGGTACCAACTAAACCCACCTCTCTCACACCGAGAAACCAGACGAGAGGATTCTTTTTTGGATATTTCATGGTCTCGATGCCTACTTTTGCCACTTCACTCGCATATATTCTTCCACTCCTATTCTATCCATTCGCTTCAAATTCTTATTTACACAACACAGTGACTAAAAGCCTCCAGCGAGTTCATTATTGTTTAGTCCCTTCACTCCCTCGTCGTCATTTAGTCATTTGTTTTGCCTCCTTCTTCGACAGCTCCATCGCTATATACATGTAGACCACCTTTCACCCGACACCATTCTCTCCATCATTTGCCTTTCAGAATCAAACCTCATCCCACACTTTCCCTTAAGCTTATTTGTTTTGTGCGCCCATCTAACACATTTGAGCATTTTATGTATCACAGTGTTCTAAACGTCGCCGTAAAGGTATTCGGCGGATTTGGCCCCCCTGAACCTCTAAACGTAAGCACTAAAACAACCGTGACCTAAAAATATTTGCGTCAGATAATACCCTACACGCCTGTGTTCACAACAGAAGGAACACAACCAGTAATCATCCACAGGATCGTAGCTGACACCGTCCTGTAAGCACATTTACGCAGCAAATTAATTCTATTCACGCGCACCACAAGCCTCTTGTAAGCTGGTATTTTATAGCCTTACGCTAGACTGGGGCCGTGTAAAGGACAATTGAGTGCACACTATGAAGAGCTCTCTTGATTTTAAATTTGGGTTCTCTAATATTGAGCATTATCCTCTTTAGCGCAGATGCTCTCTGAGTAGGACTGCGGGCAAATGTTCAACCCAGGTTTCGTAAGCATTTCTGCTTAAGTATCCTGTCAAGCTGCAAAGCTTTTAAGGTATTTCCTACATTATGTTTTTTCTCTTCTCGTAAATCCACCGATTTGTTCTCCTCGGTCGGTGTATTCCTCTGAAATTAGCGGCTGGGTATACTCTAGGACAAACCATAAGGATAGAAATAATTTTTTGAAAAATATTTAATGACTATTTTTGTGAAAATTTCGAACAGTATGTTATTATAAAGACTAGTTTTCACGAGTGGCTTTTATTTTATATAAATTTAGCTATACTAAATTCTACATTTAATCAACTTTTATGACATATTCAGGACGTGAAACCTAACATAATATTTATGACCGTAATATACATAGACTAGTCATTTTAACCGTCGCCGTGCGACGGGAGATCCAATCAATTGCCATCTCTAAAGTCACTTACGAAAGTTTAAAATTATTTTGCTTACTAAATCTTACCTTAAAATTACAGTCATTGGTGCCATTTTTGGTAATTTTGCAAAAAAATCAATTACTGAAGTAGTAAAATTTCTCACTAAGGATATTTGAATCATTAATTTGTAGATGAATTTACAATAAATTAACCGTATTCGTTTCAAACAAAATATGATTGATTAAGGCTTAGTAGGTTGAAATGTTCGTTGGTAGTTCAGATTTCTCTCCTAGGAGTTATTGTCCGGACAAACTATGTTTCCGCTTTATCGTCCTCGCCTTTAATTAGATTAGACACTCTCTTTATAAATTAGATCGCAGCAATTGTGGACTATATCGTAGAGATACAGCTATATAACAGCATTTTTAAATGAGTTTTACTTCATAGGTGCAAAACCTGGCAACTCACTAAGAGAACGAAACAAGACCTCCTTATCATGAAATGGATTTTTGGTGAAGATCGAAAATAAAAACGGGTTAGACCAAAAACAACATGTTTTAATGTAGTCCCAAAGGAAATGTAAGAGAGACATCTACCACCAAGAGACTCGGTCGATAGACGTGAATGGAGACTGGGAACGGGAAGGAGCAGATTGCTATAAACCAGACATTAACTGTAGCAATCATAGAAGGGAACGGGTGTACATATATCGGTTTCACGAAATTACTAAATCTTTTTCTGTTACTCATTTAGATATCTCTGGTATCCTCTGGTATACTCTGGTATCTAAAATTGCGCTTTTTAAAAACTTTTTTAAGGAAATATTTTTTAAAATTCGATTATTCATCTAGAATACGCATATGGTCCAGTTCTAAAAAATATTAGCATACTATTCTAAAAAGTGACATAACTTTAAGTAAAGAATGGAACTTTTTTAAACCTTGGAAACCTTAGCTTAATTTGTGACTTCAATGTTGAAAATATCCTTATATTGTCTTCCACGAATTCTATTGGATGTAAGTGTTTGGGTTTATTCGTTATTCTTATTATTTTTGGTTTTGATACATTAATTTTAAAAGCACGCGCTATCTCAGAGTGATACAGAAATAGTATATGATAGTATACACGCAATAAACCTACTTGGATTGTAGCAACATAAGTCATTCCCACACCTTCAGAAATCCACCCCGCCGATACCACTGTCCTAATAGGATTGTGTACTTTAACAATCCCATTCATGAAGACACACTTTCTTGTCGATGTCACCCTCGCATGTTGATATTTGCTGGCAGTACGACGACCCCTTCTTATAGTATTTATCTTGTCGGAAAATGTCATCTGGAAAATAAATCAACTCAGACTTTTCTTGGGAAATCAACGTAACGTTTTGGCGAAGGGGAATTGAGTCCTGTCGATACAAATTCCGACAACTACATCATGTTCTCGGTGAGATGGAACTTGAGGGGTATGCTCAAATCTGTTGTTGACATTTTTGTAAATTCATAGTAGGGACATAACGAGAATTTTAACCTTTATGAAGTTTAAAAGGCGACAAGATAAATTTTATGTGACAGAATTAGATTAAAATTATTAATTACTTTTGTAAGTATCAAAATTATCAGATTAAATTTCTTTCATAGCATTCTGTATTTAATAGAAATTTAATCAGGTCCTAGTGGATTTAAGGAGCAAAGACTTAGCTAAAACTATTTAATTTAGTAACAATTTTTTGAAATCATAAATAACAACCAACATCGATTGTACAATACGTGTTTTTCCGACGAGTGTACTTTTATGTTAAATGGTGAAGTCTTCTTCTTCTTCTCGTGCCACTCCTAGCGGAGATTGGAAACCATCATGGCCACTGCGACTTTGTTAGCAGCGCGCCTAAAAAGTTCAATCGAACTACACCCGAACCATTCACGTAGATTACGAAGCCACGATATTTTTCTTCTTCCCACACTTCTTTTGCCCTTGATTTTGCCCTGCATGATATTTCTTAAAAGTTCGTACTTTTCACCTCTCACAATGTGCCCCAAGTATTCCATCTTTCTAGTTTTTATCTCATTTAGAATTTCGCATCTTTTGTCTAAAGTTTGGAGCACTTGCGTGTTAGTGACGCGGTCCATCCATGATATTCTGAGAATGCGCCTATAGCACCACATCTCGAAAGCTTCGAGTTTTTTGTGGTCAACTGTTTTAGTGTCCAAGCCTCTACTCCATACAACAGGGTAGAAAAGACATAACACCGCAGCATTCGTATTCGTAACTTTATATTGATATCACGATTGCAAAAGAGTTTGCGCATTCTATTAAAGACTGATCTAGCGATTTCTATTCTACATCTAATCTCTTTTGTTTGATCAGTATCGTCTGTGATCCAAGCACCTAGATATTTATAACAGGACACACGCTCAATCGTTGTATTGTCTATTACAAGATTAGCTCTGATGTTCTTTGATTTCCTGATTACCATAAATTTAGTTTTTTTCAAATTAATTTTCAAGCCGTAACTGTTACAGTATATATTGAGACTTTGAACGAGATGTTGTAGTTCTACTAGCGTTCCCGTTAGGAGAACCGTATCGTCAGCATACCTTATATTGTTGATCGTCTCACCATTTATTATCAGACCAAGATCTTCTTCCTCGAGTGCTTGTTCACAGATAGCTTCACTATACAGATTAAATAAAAGTGGCGACAAGATGCATCCCTGCCGGACTCCTCGACGGATTTGAATTTCTTCTGTTAGCCTACCCTCAACCTTCACATTTGCTGTTTGATTCCAATATAGGTTGCATATAATTCGAATATAAATGGTGAAGTAAATAGACATAATTGTCGTTATTGGAGTAACAGTAATCCTCAGTTATTGGACCATTATTTCTTGAAGGAAATCTCAACGGAACAACTTATTTAAATTTGTTAGAAGACGTTATTTATCCGCTCATCACTGACAAATTGAAATCTGATAATAATCTTTTAGAGGATCGACTGACTTTCCAACAGGACGAGGCACCCCCACATTATGATATACGCGTAAGACAATTTTCCAATCAACGTTTTCTAGGGCGTTGGATTGGTAGAAGAGGTCTAATAGAGTGGTTGGTCAGAACTTTTACCTTTGGATTTGTTTTTTCTTTGTGTGGATACCTAAAATCAAAAATATACTCCGCCTGTAGATCTTTCAGAGTTGCGACAAAAGAATTGTGACAGAATGCCGATTATTGACATTGGAGGTATTTGCAAATGTACGAAGAGGCTTTAAAAATATACTGTATTATTGTGTGGAGGTCACTCGAGGTCATTTAATTGGTTAATTTGGTGAAATTTCATGTTTTTTGTTATTACTGTGTTCAACCAATAAATTAGTTAAATCCAAAATTATCTTCAAATAGTGTCATGTAGAGAAAAAAAATACCTTTCAAATAATGGGCCACTCGACCACACCTGCTATACAAAAAAAAAGCGGGGCGTTGATACGGGGCAGTAGGTGGTTTCACTTCAGGGCATAAATTTTGCATAAAAATTCGTCCCCCTCCCAAAATACAAATTGACGTGTTTTTTTTAATTTTTGAGATTTTGAAAAAACTTTTATTTTCTGAGTATCTGGGGGTCAAATTTTTTTTGGAACATACTGTATAGAACTAAGATTGCCAGGAAAGTACTATTAGTTTACTAATGATAAAAATTTTTGTCAATTTTAAACAGCTATATCTTCGAATCTTCTAAATGTTCTTTAATTTACCAATTTTTTTCCTTGTTTGGAAAAATTTTGTAAGTTTTCTTTTCGATCTTCTTGACCTATAAAATAAAACTTATCTTTTGCGGTTTTGTTAATTATTTGATCACAAAATTGACATTATACCAAAAAAAAAGATATTGTGAGTTAAAATCGGTCCATTGAGCGCAGATATATAGCTCTTCAAATATTGGCGTTTTCTTCTGTGTTATTCTAAAAAAATCTAATTTACATCTTTTATAGTTTCAAATTATCACCTTTGGTGGGATTACATTCTACAAAACATTTAAACGCCAATAAACGATAGATTATAATAAATCATCGAAATATAATAATTACAAACCATTTGAAAACCGCAAAAGCGAATTATTATTTCCAATTATCAAATAACTCAAGTTTGCGTTGTGTAAAGGATGAGTCAGAATCAATTTTTTTATGTATTGTATGTAAAGTTCTGATTGAATTTTAACCTTGTGAAGGACGTCCGTTAATTTATACAAAAATAGTCTTATTGATTAGATTTTGATAAAGAAATTGTGGTGTCTTACTAAAATGATTGCTTCCTGAATGCGAAGGAATGTAAAAAAGTCAAGGGAAGTTTGATAAATTGAAATTTACACACATACAATTACTGGACAAACCAAACAAATTGTAAAAAGTTATATTTCTTATAAAAATGGTATTTTGTTTAAAAAATAAATGTGCATTATATTATAACCAGAGATTCAATTTATAGGCAACAAAAATTGAAGAAAAAGGCGCCGATACTTATAGGCAAAGATATTTATTTATTATTTTTTTTTATTAGAAAAAGATGTCGCATCCACCAAAAGGTTATTAGCGACGGAACAAAATATAAATAACAAAGTTAAACACCTACAGATTATACAAAATGTTTATGGATCTGAGATAAATCACTATATTGTCACAGGAACAGTTTTGACCTAGAGCCTGTGGTAGAGCATTTGGGATCTTGTAGCGCTGTCTTTCTTGGTCATATTTACTACAAATTGTTAAAAAGTGTTCGACTGTTAATCGGACGTTACACTGATCACATATAGGTGGATTTTTCTTTGTGAAAAGGTAGGAGTGCGTTAATCTGGTATGTCCTAGATGTAAACGCGCAACCGCAATTTGTTCTCGTCTATTGGGCAACGATGGAAACCACTGAGACACATTATTTTTGATTTTATTTAAATTGGAATTAGTTTGAGACCACTCATTTCGCCACAAACACAACACTTTATTTTTAAAATAAGCTTTTAAGTCACTGGAAACACACTTGTCTATCGGCTCCGACAAATCACTTAAAATTGCCTCTCGTGCAATCCTGTCAGCTTCTTTATTTCCTGTTATTCCGACGTGAAAGCTTTTCTTAATATATCTCAACATCTAGGCAAATAAATTATGTAGTGCAGTTTCTTATCAGATGTCAATCATTCACAGTAAGCGTTTGAATTACAGAAATCTTCCTTCTTTTTGAAGAAGTTTCAGGGTCTTGTCACACATGCATTTAACGATCTTTCTCTTTAGTGAATTTTTGAGTTTTTGGAGGTTTAGCGTTTCCTGCAACTGCTGCTCTCATGATTGTGCTCACCACCAAAGTCGAGCACTGTGTACTGTGAAGAAATTTCCGTTTTCACATACGACTTACATCCACAGTGTGCACACTGCCATCACTTTAATCCTCCCGATAATAACTTGTGAAAATTATATTAAGAACTATTCACCACTAGCATCTTTTTTTCGTTTCTTCTAACATTTTCGTAGCTTGCATCTTCGACGACGATAGAATGAAGTACAAGCAAGGCACAAAACTATCAGTAAATTAAGTTAAAATAAAAAAACTCGAAAATCGAAGTAGAACACTTCTGTTGTAAGTGGTATACTTAATTAAAATTAAATTTAAAAATCCAAATGGATACTGAAATGGATAATGGAAATAGAGGACCAAGAATACAAGCAAGTATGGAGAGATTACTACAGAGAGCTCTTGACGGAGGAAACAACAGAAGAAGAAATGCATAACGAGGAGGAAACGGTGCACGAAGAAGAAGCAGATGAAGTAGATGAAGTAGACATAGAAATTTCAAAAGAACCAACATTAGAGGAATTGGATGAAGTAATACAGAGAAGCAAAAATGGAAAGCTCCTGGTAAAGATGGAATTAATATGGAACTAATAAAATACGGAGGAAGGGAACTAAGAGGAAAAATACTGGCACTATTGAAAAATATATGGAAAAAAGAGAAAATGCCAGGGGACTGGGAGGTAGGGCAGATCATAACAGTACATAAAAAGGGAGACCAACATCTCTGTGAAAATTATAGAGGAATAACGTTACTAAATACAACATATAAAATATTGACATCAATAATAAACAAGAGGTTATCAAAGATCACAAAGTAGACAGTAGGACAGTACCAATGTGGATTCACAGAAGGAAGATCTACAATAGATGCAATACACACAATAAAACAAATAATGGAAAAAGCAAACGAGTATAAATTAGAATTGGAAATGTTATTCATAGACTTCAAACAGGCATTTCATTCAATTAAAAGCAACGGATTAATGATAGCACTTAAAAAATTAAAAATTCCACATAAACTCAGAAAATTAATAGAAATGACAATAAGAACTACAAAAATAAGCATAAAGACACAAAGAGGAGAGACAGAGGAATTGAGTATAAATAAAGGGATGAAACAAGGAGATGCCTTATCAACAACGCTATTTAATCTAGCATTAGAATATGTACTACGAAATATAAACAAAGGAAATCTCAGAACAAGAGGTGGTCAAATAATTGCATATGCAGACGATATTGCTATTATTGCAAAGAAAAAATATTAAGATTCGGGAAAAAACCAATGAAAGAAAAAATCAAAATAGGAAGTTCTGAGTTTGAAGAAGTAGAATACTTCAAATACCTAGGAGTTACAATAAGTAAATCCGGAGAAAGGAAATCCGAAATAAAAGAAAAAATATTAGCAGCGAATAAAGCTTATTTTGCAAACAAATGATTACTTAAAAGCAAAACACTGACTAAAAAAAGTAAGATGAGCATTTATAACACCATAATTAGGCCAATATTATTGTATGCAGGAGAAACAATGACGATGGTTAAAAAAGATGAAGAAAACTTAAGAATAGCAGAGAGAAAGACTATGAGAACCATACTAGGATCAATCAGAACAGAGCAAAATGAATATATAAGCAGAACAAATGCAGAAATTAAGGAAGAACTTAAGGAAGACGTCGTAACTAAAATAAAGCAATGCAGAGTTAGATGGTTAGGTCACATTTGGCAAGCAGGCGATGAGGCAGTGACATACGCAATGATAGAATGGAATCCAGGAGGAAGAAAGAGAAGGAGAAGACCGAGATCAAAGTGGCTCCAAGAAGTTGAAGAAGACCTCCAAAGGGCAGGAGTCAGAGAATGGAGAGGAATAACTAGAGACAGGAAAAAATGGAGAGATATTGTCAAGAAGATAAGATAAACAAAAAAGACTGATCCACTTAAGAAATAGGATCTAGAAAGCATTCGCGGTTTAACTTACACTGGAGTGTATAACCATTATATATATATATATATATATATATATATATATATATATATATATATTTATATATATATATAAATATATATGTATATATATATATATATATAAATATATATATATATATATATATATATATATATATATATATATATATATATATATATTATTACTATGGATGAGATTTAGGTCTATTACCATGATTCTGAATCAAAACAAGAGGCTAAAGAGTTATGTAAACGTGGTTCTTCGAGTTTTTGTCCATAATTTTGTTTGTAAATTACTTGCAAGCTGGTAAACCAAAAAATTCTAAATATTGTTGTAACCTTTAAGACCAGCTGAAGGAAAAAATTCATTTTCGAAAAAAGACCCGGTTTGCAGAAGAAAAAAAATCCTTTTTACGAGGACACTACATCGTGTCATATGACCATTTTAACAATGGCTATAATTCATAATTTAAACTTTAAATTGTTAAAACATCCATCGTTTTCACCAGATAAGACCAATAGCGACTTCCATCTGTTTCAATTCCTAAAAAATATTTATGCGTGGAAAGCTTTTTTATCAAATGATGAGGTTATAACAGCTGTAGAATCGTATTTTTCAGCCCCTTCAGATTCTTTCTTCAGAACAACTTCCCAACAAGTGTATTGATGTTTAGTTAGACTATACTGAAAAATAAAGTATATTTGAAAACAATAAACTCTGTTTTTCTTATCGAACCTCAAAACTCATTCAAGAGTCTATTATTAACATTACTTTAATTTGACTAGTTTACCTTATTTCATTGTCAATCTTATAGCACTATTTTACTATAATTAAATATAATAAAACAGTAAAATTTTATATCCTAAATTGCCAAATTTCTTTCCTTTGGTGTTTTCTGATTTTATACCACAGAGCAATGACCTGCAGATTCACTTTATACCTTTATAAAAAAATAATCGTAATCATCTAAAAACAAAAGAGAGGTACATTCATGCGTTAAAATCTTGTTAAATAATCAGTCATACCAAATTATCAAAAATTATTTTCTATCAGCACCCATTTAGCTAATAGGTATACTGTTTAAGTTGATCCTGATTTTTAAATTATTGTCATTATAGTTTGGAGGCTTATTATTTAAATACGACATTTTATAAGAGACTCAAAACCAAACGACACCAAGAAAGAAAATATATCTAACAATGGCCAAACTGAAAAATCGAAAAGCACCAGGTCTTGATAATATTAACTGAAATACGGTGCTAACATCAAAATGACCAAAATACAAACTCTATTTAACAAAAATATATATACAATAACAAAGATACAAGAACAGTGGAAATAAAGTATACCTATACCAGTCTTTAAAAAACCGACCCCCAAATTATAGAGAGATCAGCCTATTAACCACAATCTCAAAGCTATTTACAAAAATTTTGATACAAGAAGTGTCACAAAGAGGCATTAATGAAGTTGCACAAGCTTTTAATAGGGTTAGGTTTGTCCATGTTTTAAAACTATTAAAACTATTAAAGGAAAGAAACTTAAACCAAAAAAACAATTGAAATGAATGTCTTGGCAAGATCTTAGTCTTAAATAAATTTTTTTTCTAACCTTACTCAACGTCTCAGTCGTGGTCCATCTAATCGCTAAGTATTATTTGTCTTCTAGTTAAGTGGGTTAAGTTGAGGGGTTTAGTTTTGTATACAATATTTTTGACGTAACCCCATAAAAAAATCCACGAAAAAACGCCAGCTCACGAGCTCGTTCTGACTAGTCTTCACCTCCCTATCCACCTGCATCCAAGCAGTGCTAAATAAGCATCGCTAATAAAATTGCCACAACGAAAAAAGAATACAAGCGACTAGAATATGCAGAAGAAAGAAAAGAGAGGCTATGAAAAAACAAGTACAAGAAATCGTAAAGCATAACAACAGACGCGAAAGCAGAAAATTCTATAAATGCATAAAAGAAAGCACACAGTCATTTAGACCAAAACTAACGATATGCAAAGACAAGGACGGAGAACTACTAACAGAGAAGCAAAAAATTATAATAAGATTTAAACAATATTTCGAAGAAAATCTAAATGCAGACAACGAAAATGAGCAGAACGAGACAATATATTATACGGCGGAGCTGCACATCGAAAATCCGAGTTATAAAGAAGTAGTTCAGATAATAAATAAACTAAAAAACAATAAAGCACCAGGAACGGACGGAATTTCGGCAGAATTATTAAAGCATGGAGGATCCGAACTCTGGGAAAGAATCCATTACCTAATAACATTAATATGGACGAAGGAGCAAATGCCAGAGGAATGGACAGTTGGCCTCATACAGCCTCATATATAAAAAATGAGATAAGAGGGAATGCCAGAATTATAGGCCAATTACATTACTAAATGTAATATACAAAATTCTTTCTGGTATAATCTACAATAGATTATTAGAATACTCCGAAAATATAATGGTGATTATCAAAATGGATTCAGACCAAATAGAGCCACTACAGATAACATATTCATACTAAGAACGATACAAGAAAAAGCTTATGAATACGACATAGACCTATATAATTTGTATATAGACTTTAAACAAGCTTTTGATAGTGTGAAAAGAGACAGAATGCTGGAAGACCTTTGTAATCTAGGTATACCTAAGAAATACATCAGCCTCATAAAAATGACGTTGCAGGGTTCAAAAGCCGCAGTCAGAGTAGATGGAGAGTAAGACAGGGAGATGCCCTATCAACCGTGCTATTCAACCTAGTTCTTGAGGCAGTCATCAGAAAAACCAATATAACCGGCCATATAAACACCAAATCAGTACAAATTACTGCATATGCAGACGATGTAGCCATCATTAGTAGGAATAAGCCACGAATAATGGAAGTGTTCAAACAAATTGATCCTGAAGCAAGAAAAAGAGGTCTCAAAATAAACGAAGAAAAAACGAAGTATATGACAGTCAAAAGAATAACTGACAATGAAAATAATATCACAATAGACAACTATACTATCGAACGAATGGATGCCTTTACATATCTCGGCACAGAAATCAATCAGAAGAACTCCGTAAGTAGCGAAATTAATGCACGTATTTCCAGCGGGAATCGTACATACTATGCTAATAAAAAATTGATGACATCGAAATTATTAGACAAAAGAACCAAAATGACTATCTACAGAACACTGATTAGACCCGTAGTAACCTATGGATGTGAAACTTGGGTAATGACGAAAAAAGATGAAGCCCAACTCAGGACATTCGAGAGAAAAATACTGAGGAAAGTATATGGCCCGGTACAAGAGGAAGATGGCACATGGAGAATCAGGAGAAACGACGAGTTTAATGATTTAAATGAAGGTTATGACATTGTAAGATTTGTGAAAAGTCAAAGACTGTCATGGCTGGGACATGTGCAGAGATAAAACGATGCAAAAACAACAAAGAAAATGTTACAATGGAAGCCCATAGGAAGGCGAAAAAAAGGAAGGCCCAGAACGAGATGGTTGGATGACGTGGAAGACGACCTGAAAACAATGAACATAAGACAATGGAGAAGAAGGGCACAAGAGAGATCTGAATGGAAGGACATAGCCAGACAGGCAAAGACCCATCCAGGGTTATGATCCCAAAAGAAGAAGAAGAAGAATAAAATTGCCATAAAAAAGGAACCCATAATATGATTAACAATTCCTGCCCAAACATTAACCTTTTGAGGATATTGCGTACGTTCTTCTTTTATCCAGTGAAGATTTTCCATAGACCCATAGACCAATATCGATAATTTTGACTATCATGACCGTTAAGTGTACAGATACAGTCATCAGAAAACAATACATCTTAAAATCAATCTATTATTATACAACGTTACCCTTATTGGCCACAAAATACATTCTTCTATCAAAATCTTTTCTATGAGTTTCTGAACATGTACCGTTTTATAAGGATACATTTTATTTTCTTGTTTTCTTCTTCTCTACTATGCCACGGCATGGCATCATATATAGAACGGATAGTAGGAAAATACCATGCTGGTTTCAAAGGTCGTAAATCGACAATTCATCAGATTGCAATTCAGACAAATTTTAGAAAAAAAAAGCACCAAATATTTCAGACTATAAGTCCTCAGAGGCCTGTTGGCGGCCTCACTTCTCCAGTTTCCTATTCACATTTTTTGTAGATCTTCCTTCGATGCTCCGAGCCACTTCTTTCATGGTCGTCCTCTCCTTTATTTCCCTTGACTTTGCCGCTGAAGACCTTTAGTCCTACAATCTAAGTCTTTTTTATCTATCGATCAGACTAACTAATTTCTGGTTACTGTACAAACCGATTTCTGCATTTGTTCGCCTTCGGCAGAATTTAAAACCAAAAAACATGGTTATCTACTGGTACTTAGATCTTAAAAAAATAATAAAATTTGTTTAATTAATATACGAAAAAAGATCTAAGTATGTTTATTATAATGCATATTTAAAGGTAAACTAAAAGTTACAATGAGCCAAGACTTGAAGATGAAGAGATAGAAGAAGTAAAATGAGAAAAGACATTTAAATTGAACACCAAATCGGCGCAACTATCAAATAAAAAATAAATCGTTCTGGTACCTAGTCGGTCACGGTGTAAATACTTAAACGTTTCCTTAAGAACTAAACGAACCGTTCATTGATTTTGATAAAAGGCATTTTAAATATTTGCCATCTAAAGGATGTGGTCAGCGAATGTGGGAAACGCTCGACAGATTCTCGCATTGTTTTTTTGCATATAGTGTCATCTCAGGTGAATGATTCTAGAATTTGCCGAATAATTGTTACATTTCAAATTTTATTGCTTTACTATTTTCATTATTTTAGAAACTTTTCTATAAAATATGATATTATTCTATCTACATTTTTTCGTTCAGTTTGGACACATTTTTGAGTACTCTACTGAACTATTATTTTTTATCTGGGTGTCCCATTTTTCTTACGAGTTGGCCGAAATGTAGAGAATTTATAACGTGTCGCTGGCCTACGATGCCCTACAATTTGTCATCTCTCTGTGGCAAATACGGAAAATACGTTATAAAATAAATATTTATTCCTTGAATATTAAAATAAAAATTTATTCCTTGGTACCTTAGAATTGTAGAGTACAATAGTCACATGAAAAATCTCTGCGATTAACTCACATATGCTTTAAAATCACCTAGGCAATAAGCAGATCCTATTTTTATTTACCCTTATCCGGGCAAAGTGGTTCCAACACTCCCGAGACGCCAATTAATTTATCATATACTGATAATAAAAGTTTTATTGAATTTTTTATAGTCATGGACTCATGAGCTATTTAAAATATTCATTACCATTTTTGAAATTATTGCGTCGAAAGAATTTTGTCACGTAAAGGAGCAACAAGGGCCTGTCGGACCCTATTTGTATTTATACCTAAAGCCTAAATCGTTACAGAAGTTAATCTGGCAATCAGGTAATATTTTTGTGGATTATCTAAGGACTTTAATGATCCCGGAAATCCAATAATCAAGTCTAAACTTGTAACAAACAATGTAAACATCTCTTTGATGTGATCATCAAAGAGATTCTTACAATAGGTGTTATATCTATTTTAAATGAAGTTTAAAAACTGACAATAATTCTTCTTCTTTATGTGCCAACTTCTCTAAGAAAGTTGGCAACTATCATGGCAATTCGCACTTTGGATACCGCTGCTCTAAAGAGGTCAGTAGAAGTGCAGTTAAACCAAGCTCTCAAATTGTTTAACCAAGAGATACGTCTTCTTCCGCGACCCCTTCTTCCTTGCATTATTAATTGCAACAGATATTGCAGTTTTCTGACTTTAACTGTATTTAAACCTCTCTGTCTTTTCCCATTCTTCTCAACACCTCGACATTCATGATTCTATCCACCCAACTTATTCTTAATATTCTTCTGTGGGCCCATAACTCGAAGGCTTCTAATCTGTTCGAAACATATTTCTTTAATGTCCAAGCCTCCAACCCATAAAATAATACGGAGAACACGTAGCATCTCAGAAGTTTTATCTTTAAAGAATTGAAATGTCCCTGCTGCAGAGTACTTTTTTCAGTTTGTTGAAAGAATTTCAAGCCTGTCCCATTCTTGCCTTAATCTCTTCTGTGTACTCAATATTTTCGTTAAAAATTGTACCCAGATATTTATATTTTCCAACATTTTTAATTTGTTCTCCATGTATTGTTATGTTTTCTTGGCACTGTTGGGCTTTTGTAATTACCATAAATTGTTTTTTTTTTGTGTTTAAGGAGAGCCTGTTTTCTTCACACTCTGAGATAGCGCGT
>NW_027312090.1:0-44836 GCF_040954645.1 Diabrotica undecimpunctata
ACATATAACGGTTCATGAGAAAAATTTCCACTTGGATGTCTGTATTTGCTGAAAATTCGTGAAAATTAAAAGTGTATATTTTTTTTATTTAAATTATTTCGTTTAAAGGGTGGCCTGCTGATTAAAAAAATCCCAAACACGTTGCCAGAAATTATGCACCGTTTGGCCGGAAAATCGAAAAAACTGTAGATTATTGGATTTTTATCAAATTTCGTTAATCGGTTATATTGACGTCAATTTTGGTCTGAGAGTCAAGCGAATGAACATTTCCTACCTAAAATTGGCCGCTCGTTCTTCTGCCATACTCGGAATTTTCCTACATCTAACGGTTCGTGACAAAAATTTCCACTTGTATGTCTGTATTTGCTGAAAATTTCGTGAAAATTAAAAGTGTATATTTTTTTTTTTAATTTTAATTATTTCGATTAAGGGTGGCCTGCTGAATAAAAAAATCTAAACACGTTGCCAGAAATTATGCACCGTTTGGCCGGAAAATCGAAAAAACTGTAGATTATTGGATTTTTTATCAAATTTTCGTTAATCGGTTATATTGACGTCAATTTTGGTCTGAGAGTCAAGCGAATGAACATTTCCTACATAAAATTGGCCGCTCGTTCTTCTGCCATACTCGGAATTTTCTTACATTTAACGGTTCGTGAGAAAATTTTCCACTTGGATGTCTGTATTTGCTGAAAATTTCGTGAAAATTAAAAGTGTATATTTTTTTTTTAATTTTAATTATTTCGATTAAATGTGGCCTGCTGATTAAAAAAATCCCAAACACGTTGCCAGAAATTATGCACCCTTTGGCCGGAAAATCGAAAAAACTGTAGATTATTGGATTTTTATCAAATTCGTTAATCGGCTATATTTGACGTCAATTTGGTCTGAGAGTCAAGCGAATGAACATTTCCTACGTAAAATTGACCGCTCGTTCTTCTGCCATACTTGGAATTTTCCTACATCTAACGGTTCGTGAGAAAAATTTCCACTTGGATGTCTGTACTTGCTGAAAATTTCGTGAAAATTAAAAGTGTATATTTTGTTAAAATTTTAATTATTTCGATTAACGGTGGCCTGCTGATTAAAAAAATCTAAACGCGTTGCTACAAATTATGCACCGTTTGGCCGGAAAATCGAAACAACTGTAGATTATTGGATTTTTAATCAAATTTCGTTAATCGGCTATATTGACGTCAATTTTGGTCTAAGAGTCAAGCGAATGAACATTTCCTACATAAAATTGGCCGCTTGTTCTTCTGCCATACTCGGAATTTTCCTACATCTACGGTTCGTGAGAAAAATTTCCACTTGCATGTCTGTATTTGCTGAAAATTTCGTGAACCCCTAGTGAAAATTAAAAGTGTATATTTTTTTTTAATTTTAATTATTTCGATTAAGGGTGGCCTGCTGATTAAAAAAATCCAAACACGTTGCAAGAAATTATGCACCCTTTGGCCGGAAAATCGAAAAAACTGTAGATTATTGGATATTTATCAAATTTCGTTAATCGGCTATATTGACGTCAATTTTGGTCTGAGAGTCAAGCGATTGAACATTTCCTACATAAAATTGGCCGCTCGTTCTTCTGCCATACTCGGAATTTTCCTACATTTAACGGTTCGTGAGAAAAATTTCCACTTGGATGTCTGTACTTGCTGAAAATTTCGTGAAATTAAAAGTGTATATTTTGTTTAAAATTTTAATTATTTTGATTAATGGTGGCCTGCTGATTAAAAAAATTTAAAAGCGTTGCCAAAAATTATGCACCGTTTGGCCGGAAAATCGAAACAACTGTAGATTATTGGATTTTTATCAAATTTCGTTAATCGGCTATATTGACGTCAATTTTGGTCTGAGAGTCAAGCGGATGAACCATTTCCTACATAAAATTGGCCGCTCGTTCTTCTGCCATACTCGGAAATTTTTCTACATCTAACGGTTCGTGAGAAAAATTTCCACTTGGATGTCTGTATTTGCTGAAAATTTCGTGAAAATTAAAAGTGTATATATTTTTTTTAATTTTAATTATTTCGATTAAGGGTGGCCTGCTGATTAAAAAAGTCTTAACACGTTGCCAGAAATTATGCATTGTTTGGCCGGAAAATCGAAAAAACTGTAGATTATTGGATTTTTTATCAAATTTTCGTTAATCGGCTATATTGACGTCAATTTTGGTCTGAGTGTCAAGCGAATAAACATTTCCTACATAAAATTGGCGGTTCGTTCTTCTGCCATACTCGGAATTTTCCTACATCTAACGGTTCGTGAGAAAATTTCCACTTGGATGTCTGTGCTGAAATTTCGTGAAAATTAAAAGTGTATATTTTGTTTAAAATTTTAATTATTCGATTAACGGTGGCCTGCTGATTAAAAAAATCTAAACATGGTTGCAAAAAATTATGCACCGTTTGGCCGGAAAATCGAAACAACTGTAGATTATTGGATTTTTATCAAATTTCGTTAATCGGCTATATTGACGTCAATTTTGGTCTGAGAGTCAAGCGAATGAACATTTCCTACATAAAATTGGCCGCTCGTGTTTCTGCTATACTCGGAATTTTCCTACATCTAACGGTTCGTGAGAAAAATTTCCACTTGGATGTCTGTATTTGCTGAAAATTTCGTGAAAATTAAAAGTGTATATATTTTTTTTAATTTTACTATTTAGATTAAATGTGGCCTGCTGATTAAAAAAATCCAAACACGTTGCCAGAAATTATGCACCCTTTGGCCGGAAAATCGAAAAAACTTTAGATTATTGGATATTTATCAAATTTCGTTAATCGGCTATATGACGTCAATTTTGGTCTGAGAATCAAGCGAATGAACATTTCCTACATAAAATTTGCCGCTCGTTCTTCTGCGATACTCGGAATTTTCCTACAAGAAGAGAAGAAAGAAGAAGAAAGTGAGAAAAATTTTCACTTGAATGTCTGTATTTGCTGAAATTTCGTGAAAATTAGAAGTGTATATATTTTTTAAATTTTAATTATTTCGATTATGGTGGCCCTGCTGATTAAAAAAATCTAAACGCGTTGCCAGAAATTATGCACCGTTTGGCCGAAAATCGAAACAACTGTAGATTATTGGATTTTTATCAAATTTCGTTAATCGGCTATATTGACGTCAATTTTGGTCTAAGAGTCAAGCGAATGAACATTTCCTACATAAAATTGGCCGCTTGTTCTTCTGCCATACTCGGAATTTTCCCTACATCTAACGGTCGTGAGAAAAATTTCCACTTGGATGTCTGTATTTGCTGAAAATTTCGTGAACCCCTAGTGAAAATTAAAAGTGTATATTTTTTTTTAATTTTAATTATTTCGATTAAGGGTGGCCTGCTGATTAAAAAAATCCAAACACGTTGCAAGAAATTATGCACCCTTGGCCGGAAAATCGAAAAAACTGTAGATTATTGGATATTTATCAAATTTCGTTAATCGGCTATATTGACGTCAATTTTGGTCTGAGAGTCAAGCGAATGAACATTTCCTACATAAAATTGGCCGCTCGTTCTTCTGCCATACTCGGAATTTTCCTACATTTAACGGTTCGTGAGAAAAATTTCCACTTGGATGTCTGTACTTGCTGAAAATTTCGTGAAAATTAAAAGTGTATATTTTGTTTAAAATTTTAATTATTTTGATTAATGGTGGCCTGCTGATAAAAAAATTTAAACGCGTTGCCAAAAATTATGCACCGTTTGGCCGGAAAATCGAAACAACTGTAGATTATTGGATTTTTATCAAATTTCGTTAATCGGCTATATTGACGTCAATTTTGGTCTGAGAGTCAAGCGGATGAACATTTCCTACATAAAATTGGCCGCTCGTTCTTCTGCCATACTCGGAATTTTTCTACATCTAACGGTTCGTGAGAAAAATTTCCACTTGGATGTCTGTATTTGCTGAAAATTTCGTGAAAATTAAAAGTGTATATATTTTTTTTAATTTTAATTATTTCGATTAAGGGTGGCCTGCTGATTAAAAAAGTCTTAACACGTTGCCAGAAATTATGCATTGTTTTGGCCGGAAAATCGAAAAAACTGTAGATTATTGGATTTTTATCAAATTTCGTTAATCGGCTATATTGACGTCAATTTTGTCTGAGTGTCAAGCGAATAAACATTTCCTACATAAAATTGGCGGTTCGTTCTTCTGCCATACTCGGAATTTTCCTACATCTAACGGTTCGTGAGAAAAATTTCCACTTGGATGTCTGTGCTGAAAATTTCGTGAAAATTAAAAGTGTATATTTTGTTTAAAATTTTAATTATTTCGATTAACGGTGGCCATGCTGATTAAAAAAATCTAAACATGTTGCAAAAAATTATGCACCGTTTGGCCGGAAAATCGAAACAACTGTAGATTATTGGATTTTTATATCAAATTTCGTTAATCGGCTATATTGACGTCAATTTTGGTCTGAGAGTCAAGCGAATGAACATTTCCTACATAAAATTGGCCGCTCGTGTTTCTGCTATACTCGGAATTTTCCTACATCTAACGGTTCGTGAGAAAAATTTTCCACTTGGATGTCTGTATTTGCTGAAAATTTCGTGAAAATTAAAAGTGTATATATTTTTTTTAATTTTACTTATTTAGATTAAATGTGGCCTGCTGATTAAAAAAATCCAAACACGTTGCCAGAAATTATGCACCCTTTGGCCGAAAATCGAAAAAAACTTTAGATTATTGGATATTTATCAAATTTCGTTAATCGGCTATATTGACGTCAATTTTGGTCTGAGAATCAAGCGAATGAACATTTCCTACATAAAATTTGCCGCTCGTTCTTCTGCGATACTCGGAATTTTCCTACAGAAAGAGAAGAAAGAAGAAGAAAGTGAGAAAAATTTCGCTTGAATGTCTGTATTTGCTGAAAATTTCGTGAAAATTAGAAGTGTATATATTTTTTTAAATTTAATTATTTCGATTAATGGTGGCCTGCTGATTAAAAAAATCTAAACGCGTTGCCAGAAATTATGCACCGTTTGGCCGGAAAATCGAAACAACTGTAGATTATTGGATTTTTATCAAATTTCGTTGATCGGCTATATTGACGTCAATTTTGGTCTGAGAGTCAAGCCAATGAACATTTCCTACATAAAATTGGCCTCTCGTTCTTCTGCCATACTCGAATTTTCCTACATCTAAGGGTTCGTGAGAAAAATTTCCACTTGGATGTCTGTATGTCTGTAAAAAAATCTAAACGCGTTGCCAGAAATTATGCACCGTTTGGCCGGAAAATCGAAACAACTCGCCCTTAAATATACAAAAGCACCACAAGTCAAAATAAGCAAATTGTACAGGAGAGGCATTTACAAAAATAATTTGGATACTTTATGATTTTTGTATAACTATGTGTATGAGGTAGATTTTTTTGGTATCAAAAGATGCGTAATTAAATAGCCTATATCAATAAAGCAATCTTAACCATAGCTCGAATGGACTGTCGAAAAAATGCAAATAAGTTAGTTTTGTATATAGACTTTGTCGTCGAGAACATTAAAATTTTAAAAATTAAACCACCATAATTAGGAAAATTTAAGTTATATTTTCGGTTGTCAACCTTACAAATGTCAATTTATTAAAAAAAGGCACATACTAACTTACTACATACTAAACTTGCTAAGGGAAAACAAATAATTGTTAATTTTATCATGAGATCATCAATTAAGTCTTTAATATTACCTATAGTAGTAGATAAGAGGAATAAATTTACGTTAAAAACAAAACTTAACTTTTAAGCAAAAACCTTTAAGAGAAACAGAGATAACTTTATCGTAAAATAGTATTATTAGCAGTTATAGTCTTATAAAATAAGGCACTAAGGAGAAAGACACCTTCAAAATAATCATTTCCATGATCTACACTAATCACAACCGTATGAAGCACATAAACGTGGTTCTTACAAAAATATTTTCATAAAACGTTTCTTAAAACTACATTGAGCGTAATGCTCGTAAGGATAAAAAAAAACTTAACGAAAACATTAAAAATCAGTTAACAACAGTAACTTGTGCACTAATTAGAGATTATCATAAAAAGATTCATAAAATCTTGGCACTTCGTTTTTTTGGATTAGCTTTAGAATTCCTTGCTTCTTTGCTTCAGGAACTGTAAGCTTTTCAGTGTAAAGTTGGTTTAGAGTAAAATTATTATCAGGCACTGCCGTTGACTTCGTGCGGTGTGTTCTCAACGTAGATACCGACCTGAACTCTTCCTCTTCGTAGGAACTTTTAAAGAAAAATATGCCATTGCTTACTTTATCCGCCTTCAGAATCTTTATATCGGTCCATTTGAATTTATTGCCATCATCATCTATATTGTAGTTTTCCTGTACACAGAGGTTTGAGGTCAAAAAAATTCTCATGTGTCAGTTCTTCATAGTATAAGGCTTTCCAGTTTTCTTTGCTGTTTTAATCAGAGTGATATACTGGTCTGGAACGTAAATTGGAGATGATTCAATGCTCTCGTAATGTTACGTTGGATGACAGAATGAACAGAATCTCCTTCGTTTTGAGTGTGCCCTTTTATTAGGAACTTATGAGTAATACTCTTGATGTTTGGCAATTCTTGAGTTGCTTATTGGTACATTGCCAGCATGAATTTGTTCTTTTGTTGGCCACAGCAATTATCGCTATAGAAAGTGACATCACAAGGTTCCGTGACATTGTCATTCAATTTTCTAAGATACATTAGAACACAGGAGCCAATTTCATTAATACCTCTGGCTCCTTCTCCCTCGTGCCATACAAAACAAGTTGTGTCCTTTGTACCGAGCTCGGTTACTGTGAAATTAAGTAGATTTAATTTAGACGTATAATAGAAGCTCGACACATCACCCCGTGGACAAGGCATCACCGCTTGGAGGTCGTACACAGCCACTACGAAGGTATTACTCACAAGCTCTTTATCTCTATCTTTTTCAGCTCTAGCGAGAGTCTTTTGCTTCAGGTGCTCGTCGTAAGTTTCTTGTATTAACGATTTATCTTCAGCGTTTTGGTAAGCCATGCAATCTTCGCATTGATCCTTCTTGGGCTGTCAGAAAGATAAGTTAAAATCATGTATAAATATGTTATAGTATACTTGATATGAAACGTGTGGTCTACCTTCAGATTCACATTTGTCTACGTAATGTCGATATAGTGCCGCGACTGTTAACCCGCCCTACATATACTCCCGAGTCGATCGCGACCTACAGTAATGACTTTCTATGCGGGGTATTGAATTGATGTGTGCTTTGACACCATCGGTCAGCTCTGGGTCTAGTGTCTTATGGTTGTTATGTTTTTCCCTGTTATCTTTAAGGTGCACACCAGTTTCGGACTGTTTTTTGACAACGGTTCTGATCATAGTGTCTGAGATTGCAAGGGTATTCATGAATAATACTTTACATATCCGAGTTTTTTTATTATTCCGAGTCAGATAAAATGAGTGATTGTAATTTTTGCGACTGCTACCTTCACGAACGTATCTATATTTTGGTTCTACCTTGGTCATGTGATCGTGAAGAAACTGTCGTTGGATTTCCAGATCACCGCACTGCCAGACCTTTCAAAGATGTGTTTTCTTTCTTCAAACGTAAAGTCTGTAGAACATTTTAATTTACATTTATCGAAACATACAGGACCCATTTTTGGCATCATAAACTTTCTTAGACTTGGACATAGAAGTATAGGACATACCTTTGTTTTTCAATAGCTTGCTCTGGTTTCGTTTCCATAAAAGCGGTTCTGCTTTTCTTTTACGACACCTACTGCGCGATTCATCATCACTAGGAGACTGCTCACCGATGCTAGATGGGTGCTCGTCAACGCTAAGTGGCTGATCGTCAACTCCGGGTGATGGTGAATTAATATTAAGTAACTTCTGGTTATCCACGGCTGATTGCGGAAAGTCTTGAATGTCAGGTAACTGTGCTTGTGGTTGTTGTTCTTCATCGGAATCTGACTGGGCTTTGCGGTTTTCAGAAAATGGATCTTCATACGTAGGATCTTTGACACTATCATCGGATGAGAAATTTTTAGGTTATTTGTAGAACTGGAGCTACTTGAAGAACTAGAACTGGAACTGCTCGAAGAGCTAGAAGATTCACCAGAGGAAGAATCACTGTCTGAGTCTGTTTCCTTAATGACTAAAGATGGTTTATTGAATATTCTGTGATTTGAGGCGTTGCTTGAATATCTTCGTTATTTTCAACGGAGTTCAGAATATCTAAAGATAACTGACTGTGCGGTAGAGAGCTAATGCCATTAGCATCATATTCATGATAAATAATATTGTCAGTCTGAATGTCAATTGATCCAGTTCACTAGGTCGTATTGTTAAAGAAGATTGCTGTTCATCTCGAGGGTCATTTATTGGTGGTATCATGTCCAAAATACGTTGCGCTTTTCTTGCCATTCTGAAAATAAAAATTAATTATAAGTACCTACCTGTATCAAACAATTTACTTTCTCGTAAATAGGCGTTATAATGTATCTATATGGGTAAGTAAAAATTTAATTGGTTTTAAGATTTCTAAATTATTTTGTTTAACCCATAAGATTACTCCAAAAACTACAAAAACTTTCCGATAAACAACAGTAAAACTAAAAATTGCTTTTTAATATATAAAATAAAATCTATTTAGAGATCACTTTCAATACAAAGATACCATATTTCGAAATATGAAACTTTAGAATAAAGAAATAAGAAAATAATTCTAATTATTTTTTGCAAAACTAACATAATTCAAAATATGGTAGTATTGCATACAAAAATAAGAGAGAATATCAAATTTATAAACGAAAAACTAACCTATTTTAAAATATTGTACTATTGCACATAAAAATGATAAGATACTTACGTGTATGTGATCTGCAATACGAATGTATTTTTGAATGTGGCACTTTTGATATATAATTTCACCTGTCTTTTAGCAGTTTTTTGGAATGTGTTAGTTTTTCATAAAAAATGCGTGCACTCGTGCCGAATGTCTAATGGCAACTGAGGATGTGGTAGTTTTGCACGGAACTCAGTTACAGAAACGGTACAAAACAAAACTAACGTATGTGGGTTTACGGGTGCTTTTGATCATAAAACGACGGCTGGTTGAGCGAAATATTAAAGTTTCATCGGTTAAGGTGCATTTCATGCAAAAAAATCAGTTTTGATATTTTTTGGAATGTGTGACTTTTGTATTTAAGGAGCGAACTGTAGATTATTTGGATTTTTATCAAATTTCGTTAATCGGCTATATTGACGTCAATTTTGTTTAAGAGTCAAGCGAATGAACATTTCCTACATAAAATTGGCCGCTCGTTTTTCTGCTATACTCGGAATTTTCCTACATCTAACAATTCGTGAGAAAAATTTCCACTTGGATGTCTGTATTTGCTGAAAATTTCGTGAAAATTAAAAGTGTATATTTTTTTGTAATTTTAATTATTTCGATTAAGGGTGGCCTGCTGATTAAAAAAATCTAAAACACGTTGCCAGAAATTATGCACACTTTGGCCGGAAAATCGAGAAAAATGTAGATTATTGGATTTTATCAAATTTCGTTAATCGGCTATATTGGCGTCAATTTTGGTCAGAGAGTCAAGCGAATGAACATTTTCTACACAAAATTGGCCGCTCGTTCTTCTGCCATACTCAGAATTTTCCTACATCTAACGGTTCATGAGAAAAATTTCCACTTGGATGTCTGTATTTGCTGAAAATTTCGTGAAAATTAAAAGTGTATATTTTTTTTTTATTTGAATTATTTCGTTTAAGGGTGGCCTGCTGATTAAAAAAATCTAAACACGTTGCCAGAAATTATGCACCGTTTGGCCGGAAATCGAAAAAACTGTAGATTATTGGATTTTTATCAACTTTCGTTAATCGGTTATATTGACGTCAATTTTGGTCTGAGAGTCAAGCGAATGAACTTTTACTACATAAAATTGGCCGCTCGTTCTTCTGCCATACTCGGAATTTTCCTACATCTAACGGTTCGTGAGAAAAATTTCCACTTGGATGTCTGTATTTGCTGAAAATTTCGAGAAAATTAAAAGTGTATATTTTTTTTTAAATTTTAATTATTTCGGTTAAGGGTGGCCTGCTAATTAAAAAATCCAAACACGTTGCCAGAAATTATGCACCGTTTGGCCGGAAAATTGAAAAAACTGTAGATTATTGGATTTTTATCAAATTTCGTTGATCGGCTATATTGACGTCAATTTTGGTCTGAGTGTCAAGCGAATGAACATTTCCTACATAAAATTGGCCGCTCGGTTCTTCTGCAATACTCGGAATTTTCCTACATCTAACGGTTCGTGAAAAAAATTTCCACTTGAATGTGTATTTGCTGAAAAATTTCGTGAAAATTAAAAGTGTATATTTTGTTTAAAATTTTAATTATTTCGATTAAGGGTGGCCTGCTGATTAAAAAAATCTAAACACGTTGCCAGAAATTATGCACCATTTGGCCGGAAAATCGAAAAAACTGTAGATTATTGGATTTTATCAAATTTCGTTAATCGGCTATATTGACGTCAATTTTGGTTTGAGAGTCAAGCGAATGAACATTTCCTACATAAAATTGGCCGCTCGTTCTTCTGCCATACTCGGAATTTTCCTACATCTAACGGTTCGTGAGAAAAATTTCCACTTGGATGTCTGTACTTGCTGAAAATTTCGTGAAAATTAAAAGTGTATATTTTGTTTAAAATTTTAATTATTTCGATTAACGGTGGCCTGCTGATTAAAAAATTTAAACGCGTTGCCAAAAATTATGCACCGTTTGGCCGGAAAATCGAAACAACTGTAGATTATTGGATTTTTATCAAATTTCGTTAATCGGCTATATTGACGTCAATTTTGGTTTGAGAGTCAAGCGAATGAACATTTCCTACATAAAATTGGCCGCTCGTTCTTCTGCCATACTCGGAATTTTTCAACATCTACGGTTCGTGAGAAAAATTTCCACTTGGATGTCTGTATTTGCTGAAAATTTCGTGAAATTAAAAGTGTATATATTTTTTTTAATTTTAATTATTTCGATTAAGGGTGCCTGCTGATTAAAAAAATCTAAACGCGTTGCCAAAAATTATGCACCCTTTGGCCGGAAAATCGAAAAAACTGTAGATTATTAGATTTTATCAAATTTCGTTAATCGGCTATATTGACGTCAATTTTGGTCTGAAAGTCAAGCGAATGAACATTTCCTACGTAAAATTGGCCGCTCGTTCTTCTGCTATACTCGAAATTTTCCTACATCTAACGGTTCGTGAGAAAAATTTCCACTTGGATGTCTGTACTTGCTGAAAATTTCGTGAAAATTAAAAGTGTATATTTTGTTTAAAATTTTAATTATTTCGATTAACGGTGGCCTGCTGATTAAAAATTCTTAACGCGTTGCCAAAAATTATGCACCCTTTGGCCGGAAAATCGAAAAAACTGTAGATTATTGGATTTTTATCAAATTTCGTTAATCGGCTATATTGAACGTCAATTTTAGTCTGAGAGTCAAGCGAATGAACATTTCCTACGTAAAATTGGCCGCTCGTTCTTCTGCCATACTCGAATTTTCCTACATCTAACGGTTCGTGAGAAAAATTTCCACTTGGATGTCTGTATTTGCTGAAAATTTCGTGAAAATTAAAAGTGTATATTTCGTTTAAAATTTGAATTATTTCGATTAGGGTGGCCTGCTGATTAAAAAAATCTACACATGTGGCTAAAAATTATGCCACCGTTTTGCCGGAAAATGGAAAAAACTGTAGATTTTTTAATTCGATTTTTCCTCTTTTCCGGCAAACTGGGGTTAAGCGAACAGAAAAAATCACATGCTTGCAATAAGCTGGACCAAGTGCATGTACCGAAACAATAAACAAATTTTAAAAATGTTCCAGGGGGTACCCTTGGATTTTTATCGAATTTGGTTAATCAGCTATATTAACGTCAATTTTGGTCCGAGAGTCAAGCGAATACACAGTTCCTACATAAAATGGCTGCTCGTTCTTCTGCCATACTCAGAATTTTCCTACATCTGACGGTTCGTGAAAAAATTTCCACTTGGATGTCTGTATTTGCTGAAAATTTCGAGAAAATTAAAAGTGTATATTTTTTTTTAAATTTTAATTATTTCGGTTAAGGGTGGCCTGCTAATTAAAAAATCCAAACACGTTGCCAGAAATTATGCACCATTTGGCCGGAAAATTGAAAAAACTGTAGATTATTGGATTTTTATCAAATTTCGTTAATCGGCTATATTGACGTCAATTTTGGTCTGAGAGTCAAGCGAATGAACTTTTACTACATAAAATTGGCCGCTCGTTCTTCTGCATACTCGGAATTTTCCTACATCTAACGGTTCGTGAGAAAAATTTCCACTTGGATGTCTGTATTTGCTGAAAATTTCGAGAAATTAAAAGAGTATATTTTTTTTTAAATTTTAATTATGTCGGTTAAGGGTGGCCTGCTAATTAAAAAATCCAAACACGTTGCCAGAAATTATGCACCGTTTGGCCGGAAAATTGAAAAAACTGTAGATTATTGATTTTTATCAAATTTCGTTGATCGGCTATATTGACGTCAATTTTGGTTTGAGAGTCAAGCGAATGAACATTTCCTACATAAAATTGGCCGCTCGTTCTTCTGCAATACTCGAATTTTCTACATCTAACGGTTCGTGAAAAAAATTTCCACTTGAATGGTATTTGCTGAAATTTCGTGAAAATAAAAGTGTATATTTTGTTTAAAATTTTAATTATTTCGATTAAGGGTGGCCTGCTGATTAAAAAAATCTAAACACGTTGCCAGAAATTATGCACCATTTGGCCGGAAAATCGAAAAAACTGTAGATTATTGGATTTTTTATCAAATTTCGTTAATCGGCTATATTGACGTCAATTTTGGTTGAGAGTCAAGCGAATGAACATTTCCTACATAAAATTGGCCGCTCGTTCTTCTGCCATACTCGGAATTTTCCTACATCTAACGGTTCGTGAGAAAAATTTCCACTTGGATGTCTGTACTTGCTGAAAATTTCGTGAAAATTAAAAGTGTATATTTTGTTTAAAATTTTAATTATTTCGATTACGGTGGCCTGCTGATTAAAAAAATTTAAACGCGTTGCCAAAAATTATGCACCGTTTGGCCGGAAAATCGAAACAACTGTAGATTATTGGATTTTTATCAAATTCGTTAATCGGCTATATTGACGTCAATTTTGGTTTGAGAGTCAGCGAATGAACATTTCCTACATAAAATTGGCCGCTCGTTCTTCTGCCATACTCGGAATTTTTCAACATCTAACGGTTCGTGAGAAAAATTTCCACTTGGATGTCTGTATTTGCTGAAAATTCGTGAAATTAAAAGTGTATATATTTTTTTTAATTTTAATTATTTCGATTAAGGGTGGCCTGCTGATTAAAAAATCTAAACGCGTTGCCAAAAATTATGCACCCTTTGGCCGGAAAATCGAAAAACTGTAGATTATTAGATTTTTATCAAATTTCGTTAATCGGCTATATTGACGTCCAATTTTGGTCTGAAAGTCAAGCGAATGACATTTCCTACGTAAAATTGGCCGCTCGTTCTTCTGCTATACTCGAAATTTTCCTACATCTAACGGTTCGTGAGAAAAATTTCCACTTGGATGTCTGTACTTGCTGAAAATTCGTGAAATTAAAAGTGTATATTTTGTTTAAATTTTAATTATTTCGATTAACGGTGGCCTGCTGATTAAAAAATTCTTAACGCGTTGCCAAAAATTATGCACCCTTTGGCCGGAAATCGAAAAAACTGTAGATTATGGATTTTTATCAAATTTCGTTATCGGCTATATTGACGTCAATTTTAGTCTGAGAGTCAAGCGAATGAACATTTCCCTACGTAAAATTGGCCGCTCGTTCTTCTGCCATACTCGGAATTTTCCTACATCTAACGGTTCGTGAGAAAAATTTCCACTTGGATGTCTGTATTTGCTGAAAATTTCGTGAAAATTAAAAGTGTATATTTCGTTTAAAATTTGAATTATTTCGATTAAGGGTGGCCTGCTGATTAAAAAAATCTACACATGTGGCTAAAAATTATGCACCGTTTTGCCGGAAAATGGAAAAAACTGTAGATTTTTTAATTCGATTTTTCTTCTTTTCCGGCAAACTGGGGTTAAGCGAACAGAAAAAATCACATGCTTGCAATAAGCTGGACCAAGTGCATGTACCGAAACAATAAACAAATTTTTAAAATGTTCCAAGGGGGTACCCTTGGATTTTTATCGAATTTGGTTAATCAGCTATATTAACGTCAATTTTGGTCCGAGAGTCAAGCGAATACACAGTTCCTACATAAAATTGGCTGCTCGTTCTTCTGCCATACTCAGGAATTTTCCTACATCTGACGGTTCGTGAAAAAATTTCCACTTGAATGTCTGTATTTGCTGAAAATTTCGTGAAATAAAAGTGTATATTTTGTTTAAAATTTTTAATTATTTCGATTAAGGGTGGCCTGCTGATTAAAAAAATCTTAACACGTTGCCAGAAATTATGCACCGTTGGCCGGAAAATCGAAAAAACTGTAGATTATTGGATTTTTATCAAATTTCGTTAATCGGCTATATTGACGTCAATTTTGGTCTGAGTGTCAAGCGAATAAACATTTTCTACATAAAATTGGCCGTTCGTTCTTCTGCCATACTCGGAATTTTCCTACATCTAACGGTTCGTGAGAAAATTTCCACTTGGATGTCTGTATTTGCTGAAAATTTCGTGAAAATTAAAAGTGTATATTTTTTTTTTAATTTTATTATTTCGATTAAGGTGCCCTGCTGATTACAAAAATCTACACATGTATCTAAAAATTATGCACCGTTTTGCCGGAAATGAAAAAACTGTAGATTTTTTAATTCGACTTTTCCTCTTTTCCCTCAAACTGGGGTTAAGCGAACAGAAAAATCACATGCTTGCAATAAGCTGGACCAAGTGCACGTACCAAAAACAATAAACAAAATTTTTTTTTTGGAAAATTTGAAAAAAATGTTCCAAGGGGGTACCCTTGGATTTTTATCGAATTTGGTTAATCGGCTATATTGGCGTCAATTTTGGTCCGAGAGTCAAGCGAATGAACATTTTCTACATAAAATTGCCGCTTGTTCTTCTGCATACTCGGAATTTTCCTACATCTTAGGGTTCGTGAGAAAAATTTCCACTTGGATGTCTGTATTTGCCTGAAAATTTCGTGAAAATCAAAGTGTATATTTTGTTTAAAATTTTCATTATTTCGATTAACGGTGCCTGCTGATTAAAAAAAATCTAAACATGTTGCCAAAAATTATGCACCGTTTGGCCGGAAAATCGAAACAACTGTAGATTATTGGATTTTTATCAAATTTCGTTAATCGGCTATATTGACGTCAATTTTGGTCTGAGAGTCAAGCGAATGAACATTTCCTACATAAAATTGGCCGCTCGTTCTTCTGCCATACTCGGAAGTTTCCTACATCTAACGGTTCGTGAGAAAAATTTTCACTTGGATGTCTGTATTTGCTGAAAATTCGTGAAATTAAAAGTGTATATATTTTTTAAATTTTAATTATTTCGATTAATGGTGGCCTGCTGATTAAAAAAATCTAAACGCGTTGCCAGAAATTATGCACCGTTTGGCCGGAAAATCGAAACAACTGTAGATTATTGGATTTTTATCAAATTTCGTTGATCGGCTATATTGACGTCAATTTTGGTTTAAGAGTCAAGCGAATGAACATTTCCTACATAAAATTGGCCGCTCGTTTTTCTGCCATACTCGGAATTTTCCTACATCTAACAATTCGTGAGAAAAATTTCCACTTGGATGTCTGTATTTGCTGAAAATTTCGTGAAAATTAAAAGTGTATATTTTTTTTTTAATTTTAATTATTTCGATTAGGGTGGCCTGCTGATTAAAAAAATCTAAACACGTTGCCAGAAATTATGCACACTTTGGCCGGAAAATCGAAAAAAATGTAGATTATTGGATTTTTATCAAATTTCGTTAATCGGCTATATTGGCGTCAATTTTGGTCAGAGAGTCAAGCGAATGAACATTTTCTACACAAAATTGGCCGCTCGTTCTTCTGCCATACTCAGAATTTTCCTACATCTAACGGTTCATGAGAAAAATTTCCACTTGGATGTCTGTATTTGCTGAAAATTTCGTGAAAATTAAAAGTGTATATTTTTTTTTATTTAAATTATTTCGTTTAAGGGTGGCCTGCTGATTAAAAAAATCTAAACACGTTGCCAGAAATTATGCACCGTTTGGCCGGAAAATCGAAAAAACTGTAGATTATTGGATTTTTATCAAATTTCGTTAATCGGTTATATTGACGTCAATTTTGGTCTGAGAGTCAAGCGAATGAACTTTTACTACATAAAATTGGCCGCTCGTTCTTCTGCCATACTCGGAATTTTCCTACATCTAACGGTTCGTGAAAAAAATTTCCACTTGAATGTCTGTATTTGCTGAAAATTTCGTGAAAATTAAAAGTGTATATTTTGTTTAAAATTTTAATTATTTCGATTAAGGGTGGCCTGCTGATTAAAAAAATCTAAACACGTTGCCAGAAATTATGCACCATTTGGCCGGAAAATCGAAAAAACTGTAGATTATTGGATTTTTATCAAATTTCGTTGATCGGCTATATTGACGTAAATTTTGGTCTGAGAGTCAAGCGAATGAACATTTCCTACATAAAATTGGCCGCTCGTTCTTCTGCCATACTCGGAATTTTCCTACATCTAACGGTTCGTGAGAAAAATTTCCACTTGGATGTCTGTACTTGCTGAAAATTTCGTGAAAATTAAAAGTGTATATTTTGTTTAAAATTTTAACTATTTCGATTAACGGTGGCCTGCTGATTAAAAAATTCTAAACGCGTTGCCAAAAATTATGCACCCTTTGGCCGGAAAATCGAAAAACCTGTAGATTATTGGATTTTTATCAAATTTCGTTAATCGGCTATATTGACGTCAATTTTAGTCTGAGAGTCAAGCGAATGAACATTTCCTACGTAAAATTGTCCGCTCGTTCTTCTGCCATACTCGGAATTTTCCTACATCTAACGGTTCGTGAGAAAAATTTCCACTTGGATGTCTGTACTTGCTGAAAATTTCGTGAAAATTAAAAGTGTATATTTCGTTTAAAATTTGAATTATTTCGATTAAGGGTGGCCTGCTGATTAAAAAATCTACACATGTGGCTAAAAATTATGCACCGTTTTGCCGGAAAATGGAAAAAACTGTAGATTTTTTAATTCGATTTTTCCTCTTTTCCGGCAAACTGGGGTTAAGCGAACAGAAAAAATCACATGCTTGCAATAAGCTGGACCAAGTGCATGTACCGAAACAATAAACAAATTTTTAAAAATGTTCCAAGGGGGTACCCTTGGATTTTTATCGAATTTGGTTAATCAGCTATATTGGCGTCAATTTTGGTCCGAGAGTCAAGCGAATACACAGTTCCTACATAAAATTGGCTGCTCGTTCTTCTGCCATACTCAGAATTTTCCTACATCTGACGGTTCGTGAAAAAAATTTCCACTTGAATGTCTGTATTTGCTGAAAATTTCGTGAAAATAAAAGTGTATATTTTGTTTAAAATTTTAATTATTTCGATTAAGGGTGGCCTGCTAATTAAAAAAATCTTAACACGTTGCCAGAAATTATGCACCGTTTGGCCGGAAAATCGAAAAAACTGTAGATTATTGGATTTTTATCAAATTTCGTTAATCGGCTATATTGACGTCAATTTTGGTCTGAGTGTCAAGCGAATAAACATTTCCTACATAAAATTGGCCGTTCGTTCTTCTGCCATACTCGGAATTTTCCTACATCTAACGGTTCGTGAGAAAAATTTCCACTTGGATGTCTGTATTTGCTGAAAATTTCGTGAAAATTAAAAGTGTATATTTTTTTTAATTTTAATTATTTCGATTAAGGGTGCCCTGCTGATTACAAAAATCTACACATGTATCTAAAAATTATGCACCGTTTTGCCGGAAAATGGAAAAAACTGTAGATTTTTTAATTCGACTTTTCCTCTTTTCCCTCAAACTGGGGTTAAGCGAACAGAAAAAATCACATGCTTGCAATAAGCTGGACCAAGTGCACGTACCAAAACAATAAACAAAATTTTTTTTTTGGAAAATTTGAAAAAAATGTTCCAAGGGGGTACCCTTGGATTTTTATCGAATTTGGTTAATCGGCTATATTGGCGTCAATTTTGGTCCGAGAGTCAAGCGAATGAACATTTTCTACATAAAATTGGCCGCTCGTTCTTCTGCCATACTCGGAATTTTCCTACATCTAAGGGTTCGTGAGAAAAATTTCCACTTGAATGTCTGTATTTGCTGAAAATTTCGTGAAAATAAAAGTGTATATTTTGTTTAAAATTTTAATTATTTCGATTAAGGGTGGCCTGCTGATTAAAAAAATCTTAACACGTTGCCAGAAATTATGCACCGTTTGGCCGGAAAATCGAAAAAACTGTAGATTATTGGATTTTTATCAAATTTCGTTAATCGGCTATATTGACGTCAATTTTGGTCTGAGTGTCAAGCGAATAAACATTTCCTACATAAAATTGGCCGTTCGTTCTTCTGCCATACTCGGAATTTTCCTACATCTAACGGTTCGTGAGAAAAATTTCCACTTGGATGTCTGTATTTGCTGAAAATTTCGTGAAAATTAAAAGTGTATATTTTTTTTTAATTTTAATTATTTCGATTAAGGGTGCCCTGCTGATTACAAAAATCTACACATGTATTTAAAAATTATGCACCGTTTTGCCGGAAAATGGAAAAAACTGTAGATTTTTTAATTCGACTTTTCCTCTTTTCCCTCAAACTGGGGTTAAGCGAACAGAAAAAATCACATGCTTGCAATAAGCTGGACCAAGTGCACGTACCAAAACAATAAACAAAATTTTTTTTTTTGGAAAATTTGAAAAAAATGTTCCAAGGGGGTACCCTTGGATTTTTATCGAATTTGGTTAATCGGCTATATTGGCGTCAATTTTGGTCCGAGAGTCAAGCGAATGAACATTTTCTACATAAAATTGGCCGCTCGTTCTTCTGCCATACTCGGAATTTTCCTACATCTAAGGGTTCGTGAGAAAAATTTCCACTTGGATGTCTGTATTTGCTGAAAATTTCGTGAAAATTAAAAGTGTATATTTTGTTTAAAATTTTCATTATTTCGATTAGGGTGGCCTGCTGATTAAAAAAATCTAAACACGTTGCCAGAAATTATGCACACTTTGGCCGGAAAATCGAAAAAAATGTAGATTATTGGATTTTTATCAAATTTCGTTAATCGGCTATATTGGCGTCAATTTTGGTCAGAGAGTCAAGCGAATGAACATTTTCTACACAAAATTGGCCGCTCGTTCTTCTGCCATACTCAGAATTTTCCTACATCTAACGGTTCATGAGAAAAATTTCCACTTGGATGTCTGTATTTGCTGAAAATTTCGTGAAAATTAAAAGTGTATATTTTGTTTAAAATTTTAATTATTTCGATTAAGGGTGGCCTGCTGATTAAAAAAATCTAAACACGTTGCCAGAAATTATGCACCATTTGGCCGGAAAATCGAAAAAACTGTAGATTATTGGATTTTTATCAAATTTCGTTAATCGGCTATATTGACGTCAATTTTGGTCTGAGAGTCAAGCGAATGAACATTTCCTACATAAAATTGGCCGCTCGTTCTTCTGCCATACTCGGAAGTTTCCTACATCTAACGGTTCGTGAGAAAAATTTTCACTTGGATGTCTGTATTTGCTGAAAATTTCGTGAAAATTAAAAGTGTATATATTTTTTTAAATTTTAATTATTTCGATTAATGGTGGCCTGTTGATTAAAAAAATCTAAACGCGTTGCCAGAAATTATGCACCGTTTGGCCGGAAAATCGAAACAACTGTAGATTATTGGATTTTTATCAAATTTCGTTGATCGGCTATATTGACGTAAATTTTGGTTTAAGAGTCAAGCGAATGAACATTTCCTACGTAAAATTGGCCGCTCGTTTTTCTGCCATACTCGGAATTTTCCTACATCTAACAATTCGTGAGAAAAATTTCCACTTGGATGTCTGTATTTGCTGAAAATTTCGTGAAAATTAAAAGTGTATATTTTTTTTTAAATTTTAATTATTTTGATTAGGGTGGCCTGCTGATTAAAAAAATCTAAACACGTTGCCAGAAATTATGCACACTTTGGCCGGAAAATCGAAAAAAATGTAGATTATTGGATTTTTATCAAATTTCGTTAATCGGCTATATTGGCGTCAATTTTGGTCAGAGAGTCAAGCGAATGAACATTTTCTACACAAAATTGGCCGCTCGTTCTTCTGCCATACTCAGAATTTTCCTACAGTCTAACGGTTCATGAGAAAAATTTCCACTTGGATGTCTGTATTTGCTGAAAATTTCGTGAAAATTAAAAGTGTATATTTTTTTTTTATTTGAATTATTTCGTTTAAGGGTGGCCTGCTGATTAAAAAAATCTAAACACGTTGCCAGAAATTATGCACCGTTTGGCCGGAAAATCCAAAAAACTGTAGATTATTGGATTTTTATCAAATTTCGTTAATCGGTTATATTGACGTCAATTTTGGTCTGAGAGTCAAGCGAATGAACTTTTACTACATAAAATTGGCCGCTTGTTCTTCTGCCATACTCGGATTTTCCTACATCTAACGGTTCGTGAAAAAAATTTCCACTTGAATGTCTGTATTTGCTGAAAATTTCGTGAAAATTAAAAGTGTATATATTTTTTTTAATTTTAATTATTTCGATTAAGGGTGGCCTGCTGATTAAAAAAATCTAAACGCGTTGCCAAAAATTATGCACCCTTTGGCCGGAAAATCAAAAAAACTGTAGATTATTAGATTTTTATCAAATTTCGTTAATCGGCTATATTGACGTCAATTTTGGTCTGAAAGTCAAGCGAATGAACATTTCCTACGTAAAATTGGCCGCTCGTTCTTCTGCTGTACTCGGAATTTTCCTACATCTAACGGTTCGTGAGAAAAATTTCCACTTGGATGTCTGTACTTGCTGAAAATTTCGTGAAAATTAAAAGTGTATATTTTGTTTAAAATTTTAATTATTTCGATTAACGGTGGCCTGCTGATTAAAAAATTCTAAACGCGTTGCCAAAAATTATGCACCCTTTGGCCGGAAAATCGAAAAAACTGTAGATTACTGGATTTTTATCAAATTTCGTTAATCGGCTATATTGACGTCAATTTTAGTCTGAGAGTCAAGCGAATGAACATTTCCTACGTAAAATTGGCCGCTCGTTCTTCTGCCATACTCGGAATTTTCCTACATCTAACGGTTCGTGAGAAAAATTTCCACTTGGATGTCTGTATTTGCTGAAAATTTCGTGAAAATTAAAAGTGTATATTTCGTTTAAAATTTGAATTATTTTGATTAAGGGTGGCCTGCTGATTAAAAAAATCTACACATGTGGCTAAAAATTATGCACCGTTTTGCCGGAAAATGGAAAAAACTGTAGATTTTTTAATTCGATTTTTCCTCTTTTCCGGCAAACTGGGGTTAAGCGAACAGAAAAAATCACATGCTTGCAATAAGCTGGACCAAGTGCATGTACCGAAACAATAAACAAATTTTTAAAAATGTTCCAAGGGGGTACCCTTGGATTTTTATCGAATTTGGTTAATCAGCTATATTGGCGTCAATTTTGGTCCGAGAGTCAAGCGAATACACAGTTTCTACATAAAATTGGCTGCTCGTTCTTCTGCCATACTCAGAATTTTCCTACATCTGACGGTTCGTGAAAAAAATTTCCACTTGAATGTCTGTATTTGCTGAAAATTTCGTGAAAATAAAAGTGTATATTTTGTTTAAAATTTTAATTATTTCGATTAAGGGTGGCCTGCTGATTAAAAAAATCTTAACACGTTGCCAGAAATTATGCACCGTTTGGCCGGAAAATCGAAAAAACTGTAGATTATTGCATTTTTATCAAATTTCGTTAATCGGCTATATTGACGTCAATTTTGGTCTGAGTGTCAAGCGAATAAACATTTCCTACATAAAATTGGCCGTTCGTTCTTCTGCCATACTCGGAATTTTCCTAGATCTAACGGTTCGTGAGAAAAATTTCCACTTGGATGTCTGTATTTGCTGAAAATTTCGTGAAAATTAAAAGTGTATATTTTTTTTTAATTTTAATTATTTCGATTAAGGGTGCCCTGCTGATTACAAAAATCTACACATGTATCTAAAAATTATGCACCGTTTTGCCGGAAAATGGAAAAAACTGTAGATTTTTTAATTCGACTTTTCCTCTTTTCCCTCAAACTGGGGTTAAGCGAACAGAAAAAATCACATGCTTGCAATAAGCTGGACCAAGTGCACGTACCAAAACAATAAACAAAATTTTTTTTTTTGGAAAATTTGAAAAAAATGTTCCAAGGGGGTACCCTTGGATTTTTATCGAATTTGGTTAATCGGCTATATTGGCGTCAATTTTGGTCCGAGAGTCAAGCGAATGAACATTTTCTACATAAAATTGGCCGCTCGTTCTTCTGCCATACTCGGAATTTTCCTACATCTAAGGGTTCGTGAGAAAAATTTCCACTTGGATGTCTGTATTTGCTGAAAATTTCGTGAAAATTAAAAGTGTATATTTTGTTTAAAATTTTCATTATTTCGATTAACGGTGGCCTGCTGATTAAAAAAATCTAAACATGTTGCCAAAAATTATGCACCGTTTGGCCGGAAAATCGAAACAACTGTAGATTATTGGATTTTTATCAAATTTCGTTAATCGGCTATATTGACGTCAATTTTGGTCTGAGAGTCAAGCAAATGAACATTTCCTACATAAAATTGGCCGCTCGTTCTTCTGCCATACTCGGAAGTTTCCTACATCTAACGGTTCGTGAGAAAAATTTTCACTTGGATGTCTGTATTTGCTGAAAATTTCGTGAAAATTAAAAGTGTATATATTTTTTTAAATTTTAATTATTTCGATTAATGGTGGCCTGCTGATTAAAAAAATCTAAACGCGTTGCCAGAAATTATGCACCGTTTGGCCGGAAAATCGAAACAACTGTAGATTATTGGATTTTTATCAAATTTCGTTGATCGGCTATATTGACGTCAATTTTGGTTTAAGAGTCAAGCGAATGAACATTTCCTACATAAAATTGGCCGCTCGTTTTTCTGCCATACTCGGAATTTTCCTACATCTAACAATTCGTGAGAAAATTTTCCACTTGGATGTCTGTATTTGCTGAAAATTTCGTGAAAATTAAAAGTGTATATTTCGTTTAAAATTTGAATTATTTTGATTAAGGGTGGCCTGCTGATTAAAAAAATCTACACATGTGGCTAAAAATTATGCACCGTTTTGCCGGAAAATGGAAAAAACTGTAGATTTTTTAATTCGATTTTTCCTCTTTTCCGGCAAACTGGGGTTAAGCGAACAGAAAAAATCACATGCTTGCAATAAGCTGGACCAAGTGCATGTACCGAAACAATAAACAAATTTTTAAAAATGTTCCAAGGGGGTACCCTTGGATTTTTATCGAATTTGGTTAATCAGCTATATTGGCGTCAATTTTGGTCCGAGAGTCAAGCGAATACACAGTTTCTACATAAAATTGGCTGCTCGTTCTTCTGCCATACTCAGAATTTTCCTACATCTGACGGTTCGTGAAAAAAATTTCCACTTGAATGTCTGTATTTGCTGAAAATTTCGTGAAAATAAAAGTGTATATTTTGTTTAAAATTTTAATTATTTCGATTAAGGGTGGCCTGCTGATTAAAAAAATCTTAACACGTTGCCAGAAATTATGCACCGTTTGGCCGGAAAATCGAAAAAACTGTAGATTATTGCATTTTTATCAAATTTCGTTAATCGGCTATATTGACGTCAATTTTGGTCTGAGTGTCAAGCGAATAAACATTTCCTACATAAAATTGGCCGTTCGTTCTTCTGCCATACTCGGAATTTTCCTAGATCTAACGGTTCGTGAGAAAAATTTCCACTTGGATGTCTGTATTTGCTGAAAATTTCGTGAAAATTAAAAGTGTATATTTTTTTTTAATTTTAATTATTTCGATTAAGGGTGCCCTGCTGATTACAAAAATCTACACATGTATCTAAAAATTATGCACCGTTTTGCCGGAAAATGGAAAAAACTGTAGATTTTTTAATTCGACTTTTCCTCTTTTCCCTCAAACTGGGGTTAAGCGAACAGAAAAAATCACATGCTTGCAATAAGCTGGACCAAGTGCACGTACCAAAACAATAAACAAAATTTTTTTTTTTGGAAAATTTGAAAAAAATGTTCCAAGGGGGTACCCTTGGATTTTTATCGAATTTGGTTAATCGGCTATATTGGCGTCAATTTTGGTCCGAGAGTCAAGCGAATGAACATTTTCTACATAAAATTGGCCGCTCGTTCTTCTGCCATACTCGGAATTTTCCTACATCTAAGGGTTCGTGAGAAAAATTTCCACTTGGATGTCTGTATTTGCTGAAAATTTCGTGAAAATTAAAAGTGTATATTTTGTTTAAAATTTTCATTATTTCGATTAACGGTGGCCTGCTGATTAAAAAAATCTAAACATGTTGCCAAAAATTATGCACCGTTTGGCCGGAAAATCGAAACAACTGTAGATTATTGGATTTTTATCAAATTTCGTTAATCGGCTATATTGACGTCAATTTTGGTCTGAGAGTCAAGCAAATGAACATTTCCTACATAAAATTGGCCGCTCGTTCTTCTGCCATACTCGGAAGTTTCCTACATCTAACGGTTCGTGAGAAAAATTTTCACTTGGATGTCTGTATTTGCTGAAAATTTCGTGAAAATTAAAAGTGTATATATTTTTTTAAATTTTAATTATTTCGATTAATGGTGGCCTGCTGATTAAAAAAATCTAAACGCGTTGCCAGAAATTATGCACCGTTTGGCCGGAAAATCGAAACAACTGTAGATTATTGGATTTTTATCAAATTTCGTTGATCGGCTATATTGACGTCAATTTTGGTTTAAGAGTCAAGCGAATGAACATTTCCTACATAAAATTGGCCGCTCGTTTTTCTGCCATACTCGGAATTTTCCTACATCTAACAATTCGTGAGAAAAATTTCCACTTGGATGTCTGTATTTGCTGAAAATTTCGTGAAAATTAAAAGTGTATATTTTTTTTTAAATTTTAATTATTTCGATTAGGGTGGCCTGCTGATTAAAAAAATCTAAACACGTTGCCAGAAATTATGCACACTTTGGCCGGAAAATCGAAAAAAATGTAGATTATTGGATTTTTATCAAATTTCGTTAATCGGCTATATTGGCGTCAATTTTGGTCAGAGAGTCAAGCGAATGAACATTTTCTACACAAAATTGGCCGCTCGTTCTTCTGCCATACTCAGAATTTTCCTACATCTAACGGTTCATGAGAAAAATTTCCACTTGGATGTCTGTATTTGCTGAAAATTTCGTGAAAATTAAAAGTGTATATTTTTTTTTTATTTGAATTATTTCGTTTAAGGGTGGCCTGCTGATTAAAAAAATCTAAACACGTTGCCAGAAATTATGCACCGTTTGGCCGGAAAATCGAAAAAACTGTAGATTATTGGATTTTTATCAAATTTCGTTAATCGGTTATATTGACGTCAATTTTGGTCTGAGAGTCAAGCGAATGAACTTTTACTACATAAAATTGGCCGCTCGTTCTTCTGCCATACTCGGAATTTTCCTACATCTAACGGTTCGTGAAAAAAATTTCCACTTGAATGTCTGTATTTGCTGAAAATTTCGTGAAAATTAAAAGTGTATATTTTGTTTAAAATTTTAATTATTTCGATTAAGGGTGGCCTGCTGATTAAAAAAATCTAAACACGTTGCCAGAAATTATGCACCATTTGGCCGGAAAATCGAAAAAACTGTAGATTATTGGATTTTTATCAAATTTCGTTGATCGGCTATATTGACGTAAATTTTGGTCTGAGAGTCAAGCGAATGAACATTTCCTACATAAAATTGGCCGCTCGTTCTTCTGCCATACTCGGAATTTTCCTACATCTAACGGTTCGTGAGAAAAATTTCCACTTGGATGTCTGTACTTGCTGAAAATTTCGTGAAAATTAAAAGTGTATATTTTGTTTAAAATTTTAATTATTTCGATTAACGGTGGCCTGCTGATTAAAAAAATTTAAACGCGTTGCCAAAAATTATGCACCGTTTGGCCGGAAAATACAAACAACTGTAGATTATTGGATTTTTATCAAATTTCGTTAATCGGCTATATTGACGTCAATTTTGGTTTGAGAGTCAAGCGAATGAACATTTCCTACATAAAATTGGAGGCTCGTTCTTCTGCCATACTCGGAATTTTTCTACATCTAACGGTTCGTGAGAAAAATTTCCACTTGGATGTCTGTATTTGCTGAAAATTTCGTGAAAATTAAAAGTGTATATATTTTTTTTTATTTTAATTATTTCGATTAAGGGTGGCCTGCTGATTAAAAAAATCTAAACGCGTTGCCAAAAATTATGCACCCTTTGGCCGGAAAATCGAAAAAACTGTAGATAATTGGATTTTTATCAAATTTCGTTAATCGGCTATATTGACGTTAATTTTGGTCTGAAAGTCAAGCGAATGAACATTTCCTACGTAAAATTGGCCGCTCGTTCTTCTGCTATACTCGGAATTTTCCTACATCTAACGGTTCGTGAGAAAAATTTCCACTTGGATGTCTGTACTTGCTGAAAATTTCGTGAAAATTAAAAGTGTATATTTTGTTTAAAATTTTAATTATTTCGATTAAGGGTGGCCTGCTGATTAAAAAAATCTAAACACGTTGCCAGAAATTATGCACCATTTGGCCGGAAAATCGAAAAAACTGTAGATTATTGGATTTTTATCAAATTTCGTTGATCGGCTATATTGACGTAAATTTTGGTCTGAGAGTCAAGCGAATGAACATTTCCTACATAAAATTGGCCGCTCGTTCTTCTGCCATACTCGGAATTTTCCTACATCTAACGGTTCGTGAGAAAAATTTCCACTTGGATGTCTGTACTTGCTGAAAATTTCGTGAAAATTAAAAGTGTATATTTTGTTTAAAATTTTAATTATTTCGATTAACGGTGGCCTGCTGATTAAAAAAATTTAAACGCGTTGCCAAAAATTATGCACCGTTTGGCCGGAAAATACAAACAACTGTAGATTATTGGATTTTTATCAAATTTCGTTAATCGGCTATATTGACGTCAATTTTGGTTTGAGAGTCAAGCGAATGAACATTTCCTACATAAAATTGGAGGCTCGTTCTTCTGCCATACTCGGAATTTTTCTACATCTAACGGTTCGTGAGAAAAATTTCCACTTGGATGTCTGTATTTGCTGAAAATTTCGTGAAAATTAAAAGTGTATATATTTTTTTTAATTTTAATTATTTCGATTAAGGGTGGCCTGCTGATTAAAAAAATCTAAACGCGTTGCCAAAAATTATGCACCCTTTGGCCGGAAAATCGAAAAAACTGTAGATAATTGGATTTTTATCAAATTTCGTTAATCGGCTATATTGACGTTAATTTTGGTCTGAAAGTCAAGCGAATGAACATTTCCTACGTAAAATTGGCCGCTCGTTCTTCTGCTATACTCGGAATTTTCCTACATCTAACGGTTCGTGAGAAAAATTTCCACTTGGATGTCTGTACTTGCTGAAAATTTCGTGAAAATTAAAAGTGTATATTTTGTTTAAAATTTTAATTATTTCGATTAACGGTGGCCTGCTGATTAAAAAATTCTAAACGCGTTGCCAAAAATTATGCACCCTTTGGCCGGAAAATCGAAAAAACTGTAGATTATTGGATTTTTATCAAATTTCGTTAATCGGCTATATTGACGTCAATTTTGGTCCGAGAGTCAAGCGAATGAACATTTTCTACATAAAATTGGCCGCTCGTTCTTCTGCCATACTCGGAATTTTCCTACATCTAAGGGTTCGTGAGAAAAATTTCCACTTGGATGTCTGTATTTGCTGAAAATTTCGTGAAAATTAAAAGTGTATATTTTGTTTAAAATTTTCATTATTTCGATTAACGGTGGCCTGCTGATTAAAAAAATTTAAACATGTTGCCAGAAATTATGCACAGTTTGGCCGGAAAATCGAAACAACTGTAGATTATTGGATTTTTATCAAATTTCCTTAATCGGCTATATTGACGTCAATTTTGGTCTGAGAGTCAAGCGAATGAACATTTCCTACATAAAATTGGCCGCTCGTTCTTCTGCCATACTCGGAAGTTTCCTACATCTAACGGTTCGTGAGAAAAATTTTCACTTGGATGTCTGTATTTGCTGAAAATTTCGTGAAAATTAAAAGTGTATATTTTGTTTAAAATTTTAATTATTTCGATTAACGGTGGCCTGCTGATTAAAAAATTCTAAACGCGTTGCCAAAAATTATGCACCCTTTGGCCGGAAAATCGAAAAAACTGTAGATTATTGGATTTTTATCGAATTTGGTTAATCGGCTATATTGGCGTCAATTTTGGTCCGAGAGTCAAGCGAATGAACAATTTCTACATTAAATTGGCCGCTCGTTGTTCTGCCATACTCGGAATTTTCCTACATCTAAGGGTTCGTGAGAAAAATTTCCACTTGGATGTCTGTATTTGCTGAAAATTTCGTGAAAATTAAAAGTGTATATTTTGTTTAAAATTTTCATTATTTCGATTAACGGTGGCCTGCTGATTAAAAAAATCTAAACATGTTGCTAGAAATTATGCACAGTTTGGCCGGAAAATCGAAACAACTGTAGATTATTGGATTTTTATCAAATTTCCTTAATCGGCTATATTGACGTCAATTTTGGTCTGAGAGTCAAGCGAATGAACATTTCCTACATAAAATTGGCCGCTCGTTCTTCTGCCATACTCGGAAGTTTCCTACATCTAACGGTTCGTGAGAAAAATTTTCACTTGGATGTCTGTATTTGCTGAAAATTTCGTGAAAATTAAAAGTGTATATATTTTTTTAAATTTTAATTATTTCGATTAATGGTGGCCTGCTGATTAAAAAAATCTAAACGCGTTGCCAGAAATTATGCACCGTTTGGCCGGAAAATCGAAACAACTGTAGATTATTGGATTTTTATCAAATTTCGTTAATCGGCTATATTGACGTCAATTTTGGTCTGAGAGTCAAGCGAATGAACATTTCCTACATACAATTGGCCGCTCGTTCTTCTGCCATACTCGGAAGTTTCCTACATCTAACTGTTCGTGAGAAAAATTTCCACTTGGATGTCTGTATTTGCTGAAAATTTCGTGAAAATTAAAAGTGTATATATTTTTTTAAATTTTAATTATTTCGATTAAGGGTGGCCTGCTGATTAAAAAAATCTAAACACGTTGCCAGAAATTATGCACACTTTGGCCGGAAAATCGAAAAAAATGTAGATTATTGGATTTTTATCAAATTTCGTTAATCGGCTATATTGGCGTCAATTTTGGTCAGAGAGTCAAGCGAATGAACATTTTCTACATAAAATTGGCCGCTCGTTCTTCTGCCATACTCGGAATTTTCCTACATCTAAGGGTTCGTGAGAAAAATTTCCACTTGGATGTCTGTATTTGCTGAAATTTTCGTGAAAATTAAAAGTGTATATTTTGTTTAAAATTTTAATTATTTCGATTAAGGGTGGCCTGCTGATTAAAAAAATCTTAACACGTTGCCAGAAATTATGCACACTTTGGCCGGAAAATCGAAAAAAATGTAGATTATTGGATTTTTATCAAATTTCGTTAATCGACTATATTGGCGTCAATTTTGGTCAGAGAGTCAAGCGAATGAATATTTTCTACACAAAATTGGCCGCTCGTTCTTCTGCCATACTCAGAATTTTCCTACATCTAACGGTTCATGAGAAAAATTTCCACTTGGATGTCTGTATTTGCTGAAAATTTCGTGAAAATTAAAAGTGTATATTTTTTTTTTATTTGAATTATTTCGTTTAAGGGTGGCCTGCTGATTAAAAAAATCTAAACACGTTGCCAGAAATTATGCACCGTTTGGCCGGAAAATCGAAAAAACTGTAGATTATTGGATTTTTATCAAATTTCGTTGATCGGCTATATTGACGTAAATTTTGGTCTGAGAGTCAAGCGAATAAACATTTCCTACATAAAATTGGCCGCTCGTTCTTCTGCCATACTCGGAATTTTCCTACATCTAACGGTTCGTGAGAAAAATTTCCACTTGGATGTCTGTACTTGCTGAAAATTTCGTGAAAATTAAAAGTGTATATTTTGTTAAAGTTTTAATTATTTCGATTAACGGTGGCCTGCTGATTAAAAAAATTTAAACGCGTTGCCAAAAATTATGCACCGTTTGGCCGCAAAATCGAAACAACTGTAGATTATTGGATTTTTATCAAATTTCGTTAATCGGCTATATTGACGTCAATTTTGGTTTGAGAGTCAAGCGAATGAACATTTCCTACATAAAATTGGAGGCTCGTTCTTCTGCCATACTCGGAATTTTTCTACATCTAACGGTTCGTGAGAAAAATTTCGACTTGGATGTCTGTATTTGCTGAAAATTTCGTGAAAATTAAAAGTGTATATATTTTTTTTAATTTTAATTATTTCGATTAAGGGTGGCCTGCTGATTAAAAAAATCTAAACGCGTTGCCAAAAATTATGCACCCTTTGGCCGGAAAATCGAAAAAACTGTAGATTATTGGATTTTTATCAAATTTCGTTAATCGGCTATATTGACGTCAATTTTGGTCTGAAAGTCAAGCGAATGAACATTTCCGACGTAAAATTGGCCGATCGTTCTTCTGCTATAACCCGGAATTTTCCTACATCTAACGGTTCGTGAGAAAAATTTCCACTTGGATGTCTGTACTTGCTGAAAATTTCGTGAAAATTAAAAGTGTATATTTTGTTTAAAATTTTAATTATTTCGATTAACGGTGGCCTGCTGATTAAAAAAGTCTAAACGCGTTGCAAAAAATTATGCACCCTTTGGCCGGAAAATCGAAAAAACTGTAGATTATTGGATTTTTATCAAATTTCGTTAATCGGCTATATTGACGTCAATTTTGGTCTGAGAGTCAAGCGAATGAACATTTCCTACGTAAAATTGGCCGCTCGTTCTTCTGCCATACTCGGAATTTTCCTACATCTAACGGTTCGTGAGAAAAATTTCCACTTGGATGTCTGTATTTGCTGAAAATTTCGTGAAAATTAAAAGTGTATATTTCGTTTAAAATTTGAATTATTTCGATTAAGGGTGGCCTGCTGATTAAAAAAATCTACACATGTGGCTAAAAATTATGCACCGTTTTGCCGGAAAATGGAAAAAACTGTAGATTTTTTAATTCGATTTTTCCTCTTTTCCGGCAAACTGGGGTTAAGCGAACAGAAAAAATCACATGCTTGCAATAAGCTGGACCAAGTGCATGTACCGAAACAATAAACAAATTTTTAAAAATGTTCCAATAGGGTACCCTTGGATTTTTATCAAATTTCGTTGATCGGCTATATTGACGTCAATTTTGGTCTGAGAGTCAAGCGAATGAACATTTCCTACATAAAATTGGCCGCTCGTTCTTCTGCCATACTCGGAATTTTCCTACATCTAACGGTTCGTGAAAAAAATTTCCACTTGGATGTCTGTATTTGCTGAAAATTTCGTGAAAATTAAAAGTGTATATTTTGTTTAAAATTTTAATTATTTCGATTAAGGGTGGCCTGCTGATTAAAAAAATTTAAACACGTTGCCAGAAATTATGCACCATTTGGCCGGAAAATCGAAAAAACTGTAGATTATTGGATTTTTATCAAATTTCGTTGATCGGCTATATTGACGTAAATTTTGGTCTCAGAGTCAAGCGAATGAACATTTCCTACATAAAATTGGCCGCTCGTTCTTCTGCCATACTCGGAATTTTCCTACATCTAACGGTTCGTGAGAAAAACTTCCACTTGGATGTCTGTACTTGCTGAAAATTTCGTGAAAATTAAAAGTGTATATTTTGTTTAAAGTTTTAATTATTTCGATTAACGGTGGCCTGCTGATTAAAAAAATTTAAACGCGTTGCCAAAAATTATGCACCGTTTGGCCGGAAAATCGAAACAACTGTAGATTATTGGATTTTTATCAAATTTCGTTAATCGGCTATATTGACGTCAATTTTGGTTTGAGAGTCAAGCGAATGAACATTTCCTACATCAAATTGGAGGCTCGTTCTTCTGCCATACTCGGAATTTTTCTACATCTAACGGTTCGTGAGAAAAATTTCGACTTGGATGTCTGTATTTGCTGAAAATTTTCGTGAAAATTAAAAGTGTATATATTTTTTTTAATTTTAATTATTTCGATTAGGGTGGCCTGCTGATTAAAAAAATCTAAACGCGTTGCCAAAAATTATGCACCCTTTGGCCGGAAAATCGAAAAAACTGTAGATTATTGGATTTTTATCAAATTTCGTTAATCGGCTATATTGACGTCAATTTTGGTCTGAAAGTCAAGCGAATGAACATTTCCTACGTAAAATGGCCGATAGTTCTTCTGCTATACTCGGAATTTTCCAACATCTAACGGTTCGTGAGAAAAATTTCCACTTGGATGTCTGTACTTGCTGAAAATTTCGTGAAAATTAAAAGTGTATATTTTGTTTAAAATTTTAATTATTTCGATTAACGGTGGCCTGCTGATTAAAAAAATCTAAACGCGTTGCCAAAAATTATGCACCCTTTGGCCGGAAAATCGAAAAAACTGTAGATTATTGGATTTTTATCAAATTTCGTTAATCGGCTATATTGACGTCAATTTTGGTCTGAGAGTCAAGCGAATGAACATTTCCTACGTAAAATTGGCCGCTCGTTCTTCTGCTATACTCGGAATTTTCCTACATCTAACGGTTCGTGAAAAAAATTTCCACTTGGATGTCTGTATTTGCTGAAAATTTCGTGAAAATTAAAAGTGTATATTTCGTTTAAAATTTGAATTATTTCGATTAAGGGTGGCCTGCTGATTAAAAAAATCTACACATGTGGCTAAAAATTATGCACCGTTTTGCCGGAAAATGGAAAAAACTGTAGATTTTTTAATTCGATTTTTCCTCTTTTCCGGCAAACTGGGGTTAAGCGAACAGAAAAAATCACATGCTTGCAATAAGCTGGACCAAGTGCATGTACCGAAATAATAAACAAATTTTTAAAAATGTTCCAATAGGGTACCCTTGGATTTTTATCGAATTTGGTTAATCAGCTATATTGGCGTCAATTTTGGTCCGAGAGTCAAGCGAATACACAGTTCCTACATAAAATTGGCTGCTCGTTCTTCTGGCATACTCAGAATTTTCCTACATCTAACGGTTCGTAAAAAAAATTTATACTTGAATGTCTGTATTTGCTGAAAATTTCGTGAAAATAAAAGTGTATATTTTGTTTAAAATTTTAATTATTTCGATTAAGGGTGGCCTGCTGATTAAAAAAATCTTAACACGTTGCCAGACATTATGCACCGTTTGGCCGGAAAATCGAAAAAACTGTAGATTATTGGATTTTTATCAAATTTCGTTAATCGGCTATATTGACGTCAATTTTGGTCTGAGTGTTAAGCGAATAAACATTTCCTACATAAAATTGGCCGTTCGTTCTTCTGCCATACTCGGAATTTTCCTACATCTAACGGTTCGTGAGAAAAATTTCCACTTGGATGTCTGTATTTGCTGAAAATTTCGTGAAAATTAAAAGTGTATATTTTTTTTTAATTTTAATTATTTCGATTAAGGGGTGCCCTGCTGATTACAAAAATCTACACATGTATCTAAAAATTATGCACCGTTTTGCCGGAAAATGGAAAAAACTGTAGATTTTTTAATTCGACTTTTCCTCTTTTCCCTCAAACTGGGGTTAAGCGAACAGAAAAAATCACATGCTTGCAATAAGCTGGACCAAGTGCATGTACCAAAACAATAAACAAAATTTTTTTTTTTTGGAAAATTTGAAAAAAAATGTTCCAAGGGGGTACCCTTGGATTTTTATCGAATTTGGTTAATCGGCTATATTGGCGTCAATTTTGGTCCGAGAGTCAAGCGAATGAACATTTTCTACATAAAATTGGCCGCTCGTTCTTCTGCCATACTCGGAATTTTCCTACATCTAAGGGTTCGTGAGAAAAATTTCCACTTTGATGTCTGTATTTGCTGAAAATTTCGTGAAAATTAAAAGTGTATATATTTTTTTAAATTTTAATTATTTCGATTAATGGTGGCCTGCTGATTAAAAAAATCTAAACGCGTTGCCAGAAATTATGCACCGTTTGGCCGGAAAATCGAAACAACTGTAGATTATTGGATTTTTATCAAATTTCGTTAATCGGCTATATTGACGTCAATTTTGGTTTAAGAGTCAAGCGAATGAACATTTCCTACATAAAATTGGCCGCTCGTTTTTCAGCTATACTCGGAATTTTCCTACATCTAACAATTCGTGAGAAAAATTTCCACTTGGATGTCTGTATTTGCTGAAAATTTCGTGAAAATTAAAAGTGTATATTTTTTTTTTATTTGAATTATTTCGTTTAAGGGTGGCCTGCTGATTAAAAAAATCTAAACACGTTGCCAGAAATTATGCACCGTTTGGCCGGAAAATCGAAAAAACTGTAGATTATTGGATTTTTATCAAATTTCGTTAATCGGTTATATTGACGTCAATTTTGGTCTGAGAGTCAAGCGAATGAACTTTTACTACATAAAATTGGCCGCTCGTTCTTCTGCCATACTCGGAATTTTCCTACATCTAACGGTTCGTGAGAAAAATTTCCACTTGGATGTCTGTATTTGCTGAAAATTTCGTGAAAATTAAAAGTGTATATTTTTTTTTAAATTTTAATTATTTCGGTTAAGGGTGGCCTGCTAATTAAAAAATCCAAACACGTTGCCAGAAATTATGCACCGTTTGGCCGGAAAATTGAAAAAACTGTAGATTATTGTATTTTTATCAAATTTCGTTGATCGGCTATATTGACGTCAATTTTGGTCTGAGAGTCAAGCGAATGAACATTTCCTACATAAAATTGGCCGCTCGTTCTTCTGCCATACTCTGAATTTTCCTACATCTAACGGTTCGTGAAAAAAATTTCCACTTGAATGTCTGTATTTGCTGAAAATTTCGTGAAAATTAAAAGTGTATATTTTGTTTAAAATTTTAATTATTTCGATTAAAGGTGGCCTGCTGATTAAAAAAATCTAAACACGTTGCCAGAAATTATGCACCATTTGGCCGGAAAATCGAAAAAACTGTAGATTATTGGATTTTTATCAAATTTCGTTAATCGGCTATATTGGCGTCAATTTGGTCCGAGAGTCAAGCAAATACACAGTTCCCACATAAAATTGGCTGCTCGTTCTTCTGCCATACTTGGAATTTTCCTACATCTAACGGTTCGTGAGAAAAATTTCTACTTGAATGTCTGTATTTGCTGAAAATTTCGTGAAAATTAAAAGTGTATATTTTGATTAAAATTTTAATTATTTCGATTAAATGTGGCCTGCTGATTAAAAAAATTTAAACACGTTGCCAGAAATTATTCACCGTTTTTCCGGAAAATCGAAAAAACTGTAGATTATTGGATTTTTATCAAATTTCGTTAATCGGCTATATTGACGTCAATTTTGGTCTGAGAGTCAAGCGAATAAACATTTCCTACATAAAATTGGCCGCTGGTTCTTCTGCCATACTCGGAATTTTCCTACATCTAACAGTTCGTGAGAAAAATTTCCACTTGAATGTCTGTATTTGCTAAAAATTTCGTGAAAATTAAAAGTGTATATTTTTTTTTTAATTTTAATTATTTCGATTAAGGGTGGGCTGTTGATTAAAAAAATCTAAACACGTTGCCAGAAATTATGCACCCTTTAGCCGGAAAATCGAAAAAACTGTAGAATATTGGATTTTCATCAAATTTCGTTAATCGGCTATATTGGCGTCAATTTTGGTTCGAAAGTCAAGCGAATGAACATTTTCTACATAAAATTGGCCGCTCGTACTTCTGCCATACTTGGAATTTTCCTACATCTAACGGTTCGTGAGAAAAATTTCTACTTGAATGTCTGTATTTGCTGAAAATTTCGTGAAAATTAAAAGTGTATATTTTGATTAAAATTTTAATTATTTCGATTAAGTGTGGCCTGCTGATTAAAAAAATCTAAACACGTTGCCAGAAATTATTCACCGTTTTTCCGGAAAATCGAAAAAACTGTAGATTATTGGATTTTTATCAAATTTCGTTAATCGGTTATATTGACGTCAATTTTGGTCTGAGAGTCAAGCGAATGAACTTTTACTACATAAAATTGGCCGCTCGTTCTTCTGCCATACTCGGAATTTTCCTACATCTAACGGTTCGTGAGAAAAATTTCCACTTGGATGTCTGTATTTGCTGAAAATTTCGTGAAAATTAAAAGTGTATATTTTTTTTTAAATTTTAATTATTTCGGTTAAGGGTGGCCTGCTAATTAAAAAATCCAAACACGTTGCCAGAAATTATGCACCGTTTGGCCGGAAAATTGAAAAAACTGTAGATTATTGGATTTTTATCAAATTTCGTTGATCGGCTATATTGACGTCAATTTTGGTCTGAGAGTCAAGCGAATGAACATATCCTACATAAAATGGCCGCTCGTTCTTCAGCTATACTCGGAATTTTCCTACATCTAACAATTCGTGAGAAAAATTTCCACTTGGATGTCTGTATTTGCTGAAAATTTCGTGAAAATTAAAAGTGTATATTTTTTTTTTATTTGAATTATTTCGTTTAAGGGTGGCCTGCTGATTAAAAAAATCTAAACACGTTGCCAGAAATTATGCACCGTTTGGCCGGAAAATCGAAAAAACTGTAGATTATTGGATTTTTATCAAATTTCGTTAATCGGTTATATTGACGTCAATTTTGGTCTGAGAGTCAAGCGAATGAACTTTTACTACATAAAATTGGCCGCTCGTTCTTCTGCCATACTCGGAATTTTCCTACATCTAACGGTTCGTGAGAAAAATTTCCACTTGGATGTCTGTATTTGCTGAAAATTTCGTGAAAATTAAAAGTGTATATTTTTTTTTTAAATTTTAATTATTTCGGTTAAGGGTGGCCTGCTAATTAAAAAATCCAAACACGTTGCCAGAAATTATGCACCGTTTGGCCGGAAAATTGAAAAAACTGTAGATTATTGGATTTTTATCAAATTTCGTTGATCGGCTATATTGACGTCAATTTTGGTCTGAGAGTCAAGCGAATGAACATTTCCTACATAAAATTGGCCGCTCGTTCTTCTGCCATACTCTGAATTTTCCTACATCTAACGGTTCGTGAAAAAATTTCCACTTGAATGTCTGTATTTGCTGAAAATTTCGTGAAAATTAAAAGTGTATATTTTGTTTAAAATTTTAATTATTTCGATTAAGGTGGCCTGCTGATTAAAAAAATCTAAACACGTTGCCAGAAATTATGCACCATTTGGCCGGAAAATCGAAAAAACTGTAGATTATTGGATTTTTATCAAATTTCGTTAATCGGCTATATTGGCGTCAATTTTGGTCCGAGAGTCAAGCAAATACACAGTTCCCACATAAAATTGGCTGCTCGTTCTTCTGCCATACTTGGAATTTTCCTACATCTAACGGTTCGTGAGAAAAATTTCTACTTGAATGTCTGTATTTGCTGAAAATTTCGTGAAAATTAAAAGTGTATATTTTGATTAAAATTTTAATTATTTCGATTAAATGTGGCCTGCTGATTAAAAAAATCTAAACACGTTGCCAGAAATTATTCACCGTTTTTTCCGGAAATCGAAAAAACTGTAGATTATTGGATTTTTATCAAATTTCGTTAATCGGTTATATTGACGTCAATTTTGGTCTGAGAGTCAAGCGAATGAACTTTTACTACATAAAATTGGCCGCTCGTTCTTCTGCCATACTCGGAATTTTCCTACATCTAACGGTTCGTGAGAAAAATTTCCACTTGGATGTCTGTATTTGCTGAAAATTTCGTGAAAATTAAAAGTGTATATTTTTTTTTAAATTTTAATTATTTCGGTTAAGGGTGGCCTGCTAATTAAAAAATCCAAACACGTTGCCAGAAATTATGCACCGTTTGGCCGGAAAATTGAAAAAACTGTAGATTATTGGATTTTTATCAAATTTCGTTGATCGGCTATATTGACGTCAATTTTGGTCTGAGAGTCAAGCGAATGAACATATCCTACATAAAATTGGCCGCTCGTTCTTCAGCTATACTCGGAATTTTCCTACATCTAACAATTCGTGAGAAAAATTTCCACTTGGATGTCTGTATTTGCTGAAAATTTCGTGAAAATTAAAAGTGTATATTTTTTTTTTATTTGAATTATTTCGTTTAAGGGTGGCCTGCTGATTAAAAAAATCTAAACACGTTGCCAGAAATTATGCACCGTTTGGCCGGAAAATCGAAAAAACTGTAGATTATTGGATTTTTATCAAATTTCGTTAATCGGTTATATTGACGTCAATTTTGGTCTGAGAGTCAAGCGAATGAACTTTTACTACATAAAATTGGCCGCTCGTTCTTCTGCCATACTCGGAATTTTCCTACATCTAACGGTTCGTGAGAAAAATTTCCACTTGGATGTCTGTATTTGCTGAAAATTTCGTGAAAATTAAAAGTGTATATTTTTTTTTAAATTTTAATTATTTCGGTTAAGGGTGGCCTGCTAATTAAAAAATCCAAACACGTTGCCAGAAATTATGCACCGTTTGGCCGGAAAATTGAAAAAACTGTAGATTATTGGATTTTTATCAAATTTCGTTGATCGGCTATATTGACGTCAATTTTGGTCTGAGAGTCAAGCGAATGAACATTTCCTACATAAAATTGGCCGCTCGTTCTTCTGCCATACTCTGAATTTTCCTACATCTAACGGTTCGTGAAAAAAATTTCCACTTGAATGTCTGTATTTGCTGAAAATTTCGTGAAAATTAAAAGTGTATATTTTGTTTAAAATTTTAATTATTTCGATTAAAGGTGGCCTGCTGATTAAAAAAATCTAAACACGTTGCCAGAAATTATGCACCATTTGGCCGGAAAATCGAAAAAACTGTAGATTATTGGATTTTTATCAAATTTCGTTAATCGGCTATATTGGCGTCAATTTTGGTCCGAGAGTCAAGCAAATACACAGTTCCCACATAAAATTGGCTGCTCGTTCTTCTGCCATACTTGGAATTTTCCTACATCTAACGGTTCGTGAGAAAAATTTCTACTTGAATGTCTGTATTTGCTGAAAATTTCGTGAAAATTAAAAGTGTATATTTTGATTAAAATTTTAATTATTTCGATTAAATGTGGCCTGCTGATTAAAAAAATCTAAACACGTTGCCAGAAATTATTCACCGTTTTTCCGGAAATCGAAAAAACTGTAGATTATTGGATTTTTATCAAATTTCGTTAATCGGTTATATTGACGTCAATTTTGGTCTGAGAGTCAAGCGAATGAACTTTTACTACATAAAATTGGCCGCTCGTTCTTCTGCCATACTCGGAATTTTCCTACATCTAACGGTTCGTGAGAAAAATTTCCACTTGGATGTCTGTATTTGCTGAAAATTTCGTGAAAATTAAAAGTGTATATTTTTTTTTTAAATTTTAATTATTTCGGTTAAGGGTGGCCTGCTAATTAAAAAATCCAAACACGTTGCCAGAAATTATGCACCGTTTGGCCGGAAAATTGAAAAAACTGTAGATTATTGGATTTTTATCAAATTTCGTTGATCGGCTATATTGACGTCAATTTTGGTCTGAGAGTCAAGCGAATGAACATATCCTACATAAAATTGGCCGCTCGTTCTTCAGCTATACTCGGAATTTTCCTACATCTAACAATTCGTGAGAAAAATTTCCACTTGGATGTCTGTATTTGCTGAAAATTTCGTGAAAATTAAAAGTGTATATTTTTTTTTTATTTGAATTATTTCGTTTAAGGGTGGCCTGCTGATTAAAAAAATCTAAACACGTTGCCAGAAATTATGCACCGTTTGGCCGGAAAATCGAAAAAACTGTAGATTATTGGATTTTTATCAAATTTCGTTAATCGGTTATATTGACGTCAATTTTGGTCTGAGAGTCAAGCGAATGAACTTTTACTACATAAAATTGGCCGCTCGTTCTTCTGCCATACTCGGAATTTTCCTACATCTAACGGTCGTGAGAAAAATTTCCACTTGGATGTCTGTATTTGCTGAAAATTTCGTGAAAATTAAAAGTGTATATTTTTTTTTAAATTTTAATTATTTCGGTTAAGGGTGGCCTGCTAATTAAAAAATCCAAACACGTTGCCAGAAATTATGCACCGTTTGGCCGGAAAATTGAAAAAACTGTAGATTATTGGATTTTTATCAAATTTCGTTGATCGGCTATATTGACGTCAATTTTGGTCTGAGAGTCAAGCGAATGAACATTTCCTACATAAAATTGGCCGCTCGTTCTTCTGCCATACTCTGAATTTTCCTACATCTAACGGTTCGTGAAAAAAATTTCCACTTGAATGTCTGTATTTGCTGAAAATTTCGTGAAAATTAAAAGTGTATATTTTGTTTAAAATTTTAATTATTTCGATTAAAGGTGGCCTGCTGATTAAAAAAATCTAAACACGTTGCCAGAAATTATGCACCATTTGGCCGGAAAATCGAAAAAACTGTAGATTATTGGATTTTTATCAAATTTCGTTAATCGGCTATATTGGCGTCAATTTTGGTCCGAGAGTCAAGCAAATACACAGTTCCCACATAAAATTGGCTGCTCGTTCTTCTGCCATACTTGGAATTTTCCTACATCTAACGGTTCGTGAGAAAAATTTCTACTTGAATGTCTGTATTTGCTGAAAATTTCGTGAAAATTAAAAGTGTATATTTTGATTAAAATTTTAATTATTTCGATTAAATGTGGCCTGCTGATTAAAAAAATCTAAACACGTTGCCAGAAATTATTCACCGTTTTTCCGGAAAATCGAAAAAACTGTAGATTATTGGATTTTTATCAAATTTCGTTAATCGGCTATATTGACGTCAATTTTGGTCCGAGAGTCAAGCGAATGAACATTTTCTACATAAAATTGGCCGCTCGTTCTTCTGCCATACTCGGAATTTTCCTACATCTAAGGGTTCGTGAGAAAAATTTCCACTTGGATGTCTGTATTTGCTGAAAATTTCGTGAAAATTAAAAGTGTATATATTTTTTTTAATTTTAATTATTTCGATTAAGGGTGGGCTGTTGATTAAAAAAATCTAAACACGTTGCCAGAAATTATGCACCCTTTAGCCGGAAAATCGAAAAAACTGTAGAATATTGGATTTTCATCAAATTTCGTTAATCGGCTATATTGGCGTCAATTTTGGTTCGAAAGTCAAGCGAATGAACATTTTCTACATAAAATTGGCCGCTCGTACTTCTGCCATACTTGGAATTTTCCTACATCTAACGGTTCGTGAGAAAAATTTCCACTTGAATGTCTGTATTTGCTAAAAATTTCGTGAAAATTAAAAGTGTATATTTTTTTTTTAATTTTAATTATTTCGATTAAGGGTGGGCTGTTGATTAAAAAAATCTAAACACGTTGCCAGAAATTATGCACCCTTTAGCCGGAAAATCGAAAAAACTGTAGAATATTGGATTTTCATCAAATTCGTTAATCGGCTATATTGGCGTCAATTTTGGTTCGAAAGTCAAGCGAATGAACATTTTCTACATAAAATTGGCCGCTCGTACTTCTGCCATACTTGGAATTTTCCTACATCTAACGGTTCGTGAGAAAAATTTCTACTTGAATGTCTGTATTTGCTGAAAATTTCGTGAAAATTAAAAGTGTATATTTTGATTAAAATTTTAATTATTTCGATTAAATGTGGCCTGCTGATTAAAAAAATCTAAACACGTTGCCAGAAATTATTCACCGTTTTTCCGGAAAATCGAAAAAACTGTAGATTATTGGATTTTTATCAAATTTCGTTAATCGGTTATATTGACGTCAATTTTGGTCTGAGAGTCAAGCGAATGAACTTTTACTACATAAAATTGGCCGCTCGTTCTTCTGCCATACTCGGAATTTTCCTACATCTAACGGTTCGTGAGAAAAATTTCCACTTGGATGTCTGTATTTGCTGAAAATTTCGTGAAAATTAAAAGTGTATATTTTTTTTTAAATTTTAATTATTTCGGTTAAGGGTGGCCTGCTAATTAAAAAATCCAAACACGTTGCCAGAAATTATGCACCGTTTGGCCGGAAAATTGAAAAAACTGTAGATTATTGGATTTTTATCAAATTTCGTTGATCGGCTATATTGACGTCAATTTGGTCTGAGAGTCAAGCGAATGAACATTTCCTACATAAAATTGGCCGCTCGTTCTTCAGCTATACTCGGAATTTTCCTACATCTAACAATTCGTGAGAAAAATTTCCACTTGGATGTCTGTATTTGCTGAAAATTTCGTGAAAATTAAAAGTGTATATTTTTTTTTATTTGAATTATTTCGTTTAAGGGTGGCCTGCTGATTAAAAAAATCTAAACACGTTGCCAGAAATTATGCACCGTTTGGCCGGAAAATCGAAAAAACTGTAGATTATTGGATTTTTATCAAATTTCGTTAATCGGTTATATTGACGTCAATTTTGGTCTGAGAGTCAAGCGAATGAACTTTTACTACATAAAATTGGCCGCTCGTTCTTCTGCCATACTCGGAATTTTCCTACATGTAACGGTTCGTGAGAAAAATTTCCACTTGGATGTCTGTATTTGCTGAAAATTTCGTGAAAATTAAAAGTGTATATTTTTTTTTAAATTTTAATTATTTCGGTTAAGGGTGGCCTGCTAATTAAAAAATCCAAACACGTTGCCAGAAATTATGCACCGTTTGGCCGGAAAATTGAAAAAACTGTAGATTATTGGATTTTTATCAAATTTCGTTGATCGGCTATATTGACGTCAATTTTGGTCTGAGAGTCAAGCGAATGAACATTTCCTACATAAAATTGGCCGCTCGTTCTTCTGCCATACTCTGAATTTTCCTACATCTAACGGTTCGTGAAAAAAATTTCCACTTGAATGTCTGTATTTGCTGAAAATTTCGTGAAAATTAAAAGTGTATATTTTGTTTAAAATTTTAATTATTTCGATTAAAGGTGGCCTGCTGATTAAAAAAATCTAAACACGTTGCCAGAAATTATGCACCATTTGGCCGGAAAATCGAAAAAAACTGTAGATTATTGGATTTTTATCAAATTTCGTTAATCGGCTATATTGGCGTCAATTTTGGTCCGAGAGTCAAGCAAATACACAGTTCCCACATAAAATGGCTGCTCGTTCTTCTGCCATACTTGGAATTTTCCTACATCTAACGGTTCGTGAGAAAAATTTCTACTTGAATGTCTGTATTTGCTGAAAATTTCGTGAAAATTAAAAGTGTATATTTTGATTAAAATTTTAATTATTTCGATTAAATGTGGCCTGCTGATTAAAAAAATCTAAACACGTTGCCAGAAATTATTCACCGTTTTTCCGGAAAATCGAAAAAACTGTAGATTATTGGATTTTTATCAAATTTCGTTAATCGGCTATATTGACGTCAATTTTGGTCCGAGAGTCAAGCGAATGAACATTTTCTACATAAAATTGGCCGCTCGTTCTTCTGCCATACTCGGAATTTTCCTACATCTAAGGGTTCGTGAGAAAAATTTCCACTTGGATGTCTGTATTTGCTGAAAATTTCGTGAAAATTAAAAGTGTATATATTTTTTTAAATTTTAATTATTTCGATTAATGGTGGCCTGCTGATTAAAAAAATCTAAACGCGTTGCCAGAAATTATGCACCGTTTGGCCGGAAAATCGAAACAACTGTAGATTATTGGATTTTTATCAAATTTCGTTAATCGGCTATATTGACGTCAATTTTGGTTTAAGAGTCAAGCGAATGAACATTTCCTACATAAAATTGGCCGCTCGTTTTTCAGCTATACTCGGAATTTTCCTACATCTAACAATTCGTGAGAAAAATTTCCACTTGGATGTCTGTATTTGCTGAAAATTTCGTGAAAATTAAAAGTGTATATTTTTTTTTAAATTTTAATTATTTCGATTAAGGGTGGCCTGCTGATTAAAAAAATCTAAACACGTTGCCAGAAATTATGCACACTTTGGCCGGAAAATCGAAAAAAATGTAGATTATTGGATTTTTATCAAATTTCGTTAATCGGCTATATTGGCGTCAATTTTGGTCAGAGAGTCAAGCGAATGAACATTTTCTACACAAAATTGGCCGCTCGTTCTTCTGCCATACTCAGAATTTTCCTACATCTAACGGTTCATGAGAAAAATTTCCACTTGGATGTCTGTATTTGCTGAAAATTTCGTGAAAATTAAAAGTGTATATTTTTTTTTTATTTGAATTATTTCGTTTAAGGGTGGCCTGCTGATTAAAAAATCTAAACACGTTGCCAGAAATTATGCACCGTTTGGCCGGAAAATCGAAAAAACTGTAGATTATTGGATTTTTTATCAAATTTCGTTAATCGGTTATATTGACGTCAATTTTGGTCTGAGAGTCAAGCGAATGAACTTTTACTACATAAAATTGGCCGCTCGTTCTTCTGCCATACTCGGAATTTTCCTACATCTAACGGTTCGTGAGAAAAATTTCCACTTGGATGTCTGTATTTGCTGAAAATTTCGTGAAAATTAAAAGTGTATATTTTTTTTTAAATTTTAATTATTTCGGTTAAG
>NW_027312091.1:0-44411 GCF_040954645.1 Diabrotica undecimpunctata
CGCGCTATCTCCAGGAGTCTTTACATTTTAAATGATACAACCCTTTTGCCAATTTCCAGAATTTTATAAGGTAGTAAGTTATTTTTGAATACAACTTAAACAATGTCCTGTATAATATATTGTTTAGTATTACATTTTAGTGTCAGTTTTTTGAAATCTGAGAATTCTATTTTACTTTTACATCAAAAGAAATGGTTTTAAATATACCAAACTGGAAAAAATCGGATCGGCTATTGTTTGTTAATGAACAAAACAAACTAATTTTTGAGACAACATAAAAGACGGACGTGATTATCCCTCCAATTTTAATCAATTCCGGTTTGTTTGTAATATGTGGAATATATTTTTAGTATAAAAAAATTTAATTTTTGCAAAAAAAGTTACATGTTTAACATCATAATTCAGTTTGGAACTTTTGATTCACAATCACATTGAACTGTTATTAATTAAGTAACCGTGTAAGGAGAAATAAATATGGCGATTTGAAGTGTTTATTTGTATGTTTTATAATTTTTTATTTAGACCTGATCATAATGACCTACAACCGACGTAATCAGTATGTACAATTTTCTCATTGCATCACCCCGGTAGTATAGCAATTTGTAAAATATTACTAGATAGCCATTTAATCTATAGTATTAAAATTTTTTTTTACCTAACTTATGTATTTATTTTGGTATTGAGCTATTTTCAATTTCGTTGTACACCCATCTTTTTTTGTATCAAGGTTTAATGTAAAATGCAAAAATATTGGTCTAAGGATTATTTAAATATCACAAAAAGAGTCTCAAGGTTTTATGCATACGAAGCACTAGACCAAACATTAATTTCTCCTCTTTAACTTTTCTTTATCAAACCCACAATTCGACGAAAACAAATGCTTTCCGCAAATTTTGACAACAAAAGCCTAATTCCCGCTTTCTCAACCTTTAAATATCTTTTGTAAAGATGTATTATTGGGAAGGGAAATTAATATTATTTATGAGTGTGCTAAAATTATTCTAGATATTCAAATATTGGCTACACACGCGATAGGTAGTTTTACTCCAATTTGATTATATAAGGTTGATTATCAAACCTAATTGGATGAAATCGACAAAGACTATTTGATTAAATGAGTTGCAGATAGGGTATATATACTGTGTTGAGTGATGTAATTATTTGTTTAGATGAATACGTGTTCTTAATTAAATGGAGATTGAATTGAAGCCAAATTGACAATGTGAATTTTTCTCTGATTTATATATTTTCCTTTTGACAACTCAATGTGATTTATGTGGAAATTTGTGCAAACATCATTGTATTAGCGATAAATGAAGTATATAATATTGACCAGACAAATTAGAGGCAAAAAAGCCTTTTCGGGGCAATCTTTAATACACGTACTTAATCAGTATTTTTGATATAATTTGGTCAAAACAATATTAACCACTTTGGTACACAGGTAGATACTTTGATACACGTAAAGAACGGGTTGGGTCTGAGAAGCCCAAAAGTTTAACTAGAATTTTTTATGTTCAATTTTGTAACAATAGATTTTGCGTTGCACACATTTAGATCTACTACTAAAGACAACTTTTATACATAAAAGAAAATGAATGGAAGTGTCGTTGAGTCTGGTGATTCTAGGGCAACGAGTCGATGTGAACATCGCTCTGGGAAATATTGCATTTTTAAAGTGGATTTAATTACAACATATAATTAGAGAAAACATTAGATTCTGGACAAAAATAGGTGACTTAAGTATCTTGTGATAAGTAAATCGAAAAACCAGAATAGTTGTGCATATAGTTTATAAAAAAAGCGTGGTCAGTTTGTTACGGTAATCGGGCTACTAGTTAGGTACTTATACAAAAACTGGAAACAAGGACCTGAGTATAAAACAATAGTTAAGACAACAAAACCTAAGGTAAATATTTATAAATAACAATAATTAAAATTCTAAAATAATAGGGATAATAGGAAAATTTATTTTAATTAAGAGAAAAGTTTAAAATTCTTAAATTATTGTTTTAAAGTTAAAGTAACATAGTAACGTTTTATAGTGGTAAACTTTATAGTGCCTAAACAGTAATTACGTTCGCTATAACAAAGATGTCCACACACCAAAAAATCGACGGCAAAGGTGGCGTAGGGATTAAAATATCGTTTTAATTTTCGGCTGTAAGAAACTCGGACAACGGGACTTTCCAACGAATAGTAAACTCGGTAGAAGTGACCCACATTAAACACCGATAAGGGTCGGCAGATCTGACGGGTTGAGCTGTCGACGACTCTTTTTCGCGGTGTAGAAACAGGGAAGGAGATAAACAGTGAAATAACAAGAACAGGCCAAAGAAAATATTGTAGCAATGGACAGCGACGAATACTCTACAGATGACGGAAGAAAAAGAAAAGGGAGAAAATATAGATTTTTTTGTAAACAGCAAAAAAAACACCAAGAACTCCTACAAAACGCCAACATCTGAATCTGAGAAATTAGACCAGTTATTAATAATGATGAAAAGAATCTGAACACAAACTCAAAAAGATATGAAGCAAGAAACAGAAAGAAATTAAAACTGAAAATAAGAGAAATTAAAGACCAACAAAACACAACAAACGGAAGCTCTACATAACACTGACTGTAGAAAACGAACAATTCAAAAAAGGAAAATCAGGATAATAAGAAAAGAGAATTCAGAACTAAGGGAGAAGGTTTACATGAACTGAAAAAGCAGTCGAAATAATCGAAAAAAAAAGAAGAAAAAACAACATATGTAATAAAAGGTCTAAAAATGGATACAAATGATCCAAGCAGCCTAAAAGAATGAATTAACGGACTTTTTTAGTAAACATCTATAAATTGATATTAACACCTACAACAGTAAAAAAAAATAGGCGAGAATACATGCGTAATAAAACTAGAATGAAGAGGAAAAACACGAGATTATGGCAAAAAATATAAACTAAAAAACGTCGTAGGAGAGAAAGTATTCATCAATGATGACTTGACCCAGAGAAGAGAATAGAAAAGCAGAACACCTACGAAATTTTGCAAAAAACGAAAAGAGAAGGCAAAGGATCGCAAAATTAGGTTACTACAAGGTTGTTAGTAAACCAAGAAGAATGGAGAGGGAACAAAATAAAAAAGGGGAACTTGAAAAACAATCCAAAAAACTAGAAAACTACACCCACACGGAGGACATTGATAACGACCAAAGCAACGGAAAGGATCTGACAATGTCGACCAGGGCGTACGAATAGGATTACGATAGGAACAAGGCACGATGCAAAGGTAAACAAGGATGAGAATAGAAAGAAGATGAAAGATATACCGCAGAAAAAGGGAGAGTATAAAATTGGGGAACAGGGTATGTAAGATGCATCAATGGAAAAGAGGTAGAACTATGTTGAAGAAATGATCAGACCAAAAAAAAAGAAATATTAGGAAACCGGGAACGAAAATGAAATGGAAGAGGGTTTTAAGAGGATACACAAAGGATATTGGTTATTTTGGGTAGGAGCTGATGCAAGGATGAGAGCAAATGACGGCGTAGGGATCATAATTGCACCGAATAGTCTACAATAAGTTTATAGAAGAAACATCTTTAACCAGCAGAATTATTATCGCTGAAAATGAAACTGATAGACGAGGAAATATGGAAATATATTAACAGCCTACGGAGTAAATGAAGATGCAAAAAGGAAGAGAAGGGAAAATTTTTCGAAGGTAGCTCCAAATGCAAATAGACAATGGGGAGAAGAAAAATACATTGTCTTGGGAGATCCTAAACGGTAGAGGTCGGGGATAATAATAACAATGGAATTGAGGGAATGCATGGGAAAAGAAGGAGAAGAAATACTAAACAAAAATTGCCAGAAAGAATAATAGTAATAGTATGGAGAATAAACTGTTTATAACCAAATACAAAATTTAAAACATAAAAAAGTACACAAATACACGGAGTACTAAGAAAAGTAGAAAAATGAAAATCAAACATAGAGTACTTTTTGGTAAGTAGCAACAAATGGGAAAAAAGTACAAGACACGAATGTCAAAAGGAGGCTCAGGAGATTGGCAGAGATCCATCAATCTCGTAATAATGGAGAATGAGAAACAGCAAAAGAAAAATGAATGAAAAGAGGAGAAAGGTAGTAAAATGATATGTCAAAAAGCTACAAATTTAAAAGAAGAAAGATATAAAGCAGATATTCCATGATAAATTAGACAATATTTTGAAAGGTAGGGCAAAAACTTGCTAGTATATAGAGGAAAAAGTTGGAAAATCTCAAGTCCAGCTGTAATCATATGCTGCTGAGGAATCTTTGCGGGAAGACCAAAAATAAGCAAATAATAGCATGAGGAGAACTGAAATGGTGGACGGACGAAATACGAGGAAAGTAAGAACAAAAAGAAAAATGAGAGAGATATCTAAGATACAAAGCGCCCTGAAGATTATGAGGCATATAAAGAAAAAAGAAAAGAGGTTAAAATCGTGTAAAAGCAGAAAAAGAAAGGTCATGGGAAAAGATTGGACTAAAAAGGATCAAATATTATAGAGAAAACCTAAATACTCCTTTCTATGGCGCATTAAAACAGCTCAGACAAAAGAAAGAACACATGATGCCGAAATTGAAAGACAAGAAGGGAAAGGTAATAACAGAAGCAAACCAAATAATGGAAAGATGGAGAGAACATTTCAAAGAGCTAACTCATACAGACGTAGACAACATAGTGGGAGATACAAAGAAATTAATGAAGAACAAAAGTAGAACCCATAACAACAAGAGGAACTAGAAAAGGCAATTGAAAGAGTTCAATTAGGCAAAGCACCAGGCAAGGATGATATCACCCCGGAAATTATAAATTCATGGTAATAGAGGGAGTGGACAGCATGAAAGAACTAATGAATGATTATCATAAAAGAGGCAGAAATACCACAGGACTGGAAGAAAGACATTATACTACAATACCCTAAAAGGGCGACAAGAGAGAGAACTGTAATAATTACCGAGTATTACTATACTCAAGTATTCCTGGGAAGGTATTCGCAAGAATAATAGAAAACAAGAATCAAAACCCAAATAGAACCAACTATGGAAGATACACAATGTGGTGGATTCAGGAAGGGACAGAAGCAGCACAGACCACATATTCACAATACGACAAATAAGGTGAAAGTAATCAATAAAAATCGAGGAAATACATATAGCTTTATTGATCTGGAAAAAGGCGTTATGACAGAATAACAAAAGAAAGGAGCTATGGAGGCCATTAAAGGAAAGAGGAGTTGACAGGATAACAATAGATGTAATAAAGTAATATGTACAAATATTATACAAAATACGGTGAGAACCAACAAGAGGAATCGAGAATTTACTACAAGTCAAGCCTCAAACAGGGATGCGTGTTGAGCCCACTGCGGTTCTCAGTGGACTGGATACAGCAATAAAGAAAGCCAAGAGAAGAGATGAGAAAACTAATATTAGGGGATACTTGGCAAATGAAACAGACTCAACTATCAGAGCTTCTATTCGCAGACGACATAGGTTTTGATAGCCAGAAGAAACAGAGAAGACCTTCAGAACAAATTTGAAATCCTAGAAGAAGAACTGTATCAAACATAAATATGAAAATAAATACCAAGGAAAACAAAAACAATGATAATTTAAAATATGAGAAAGACACCCGCAATACAATTATACGGAAAACTACTAGAACCAAGTGGAACATTTTAAATACCTAGGAGCAAATAACTGAATCAAACGGTAACAAGACATGGAAATAAATGAGAGAATGGGACGCAACAGGAAGCTTATATAACACTATTGAAAAACAACAATTTTGGGAAAAAGAAAGATATACCTGGAGAAGTAACTACGGCTGTCGTTAAATCAGTAGTTTAGGACCTACAATCATGTATAAATAGCGAGCATGGGACCAAGTGACTGGGAGACAACAATCATCGAGTCAATGCTATGGAATGGGTTCCTGAGGGAAAATTAGCCCAAAACAGAAAGAGGTACAGACAAAATACGAAAGAATCAATCAGACAAAACCTATAAACTAGAACCAATAACGAAAAAAATAGTAGAGGGGCATACTAAGTGGTTCGGACACGTCGTGGTTAGAAATGTCGAATGAAAGTTAACAAAACGAGGTGTTTGAAACGAGAATGCAAGGGAAAAACAACGAGGAGAAGACCAAGAGTTAGGTGGGTAGAGCGAAATCCGAAAAGAAGTGAGAAGAAAGGATTGACATGGGATAGTGCACGAAATCTAACACAAGACCGGATAGCAATGGAGGACAACAGTGCAAATCTTAACCCCACCAGCTTACACCTAACGGGTAGAAAGGCTTAGGACTAAGTAAGAAATATGAACATCTATTGTAATACTAAAACTGAAAGTATAAAAAGAAATTACTTACTGCGATATGGCCCGTATGTTTAAAAAACACCTTGTATATTAACTTATGAAGTCTATTTTATTAGGCAATATGCGACAAACAGGTACGGTATGTACTAAGCAAATACATTTTTTACAATAGTGACACATGTATTGAGTTTTATGATCTCTACAAAAAGCACAACGCCCCCTTTTATTTGCAGTTTCGCAGGTGCTTGATGGTCCAAAACACTGAGTTTAGTATGCAATGCTTTCTTATATCTCCGTTCCCAAATAAGCAGGAATTTTTAGTTTTTTCATTTCTGTATTGTCCCACTACTTACCCAATAGACCTAGTTCTTTTACAATAAATCTCTCTTTATGCTTGTTTTTTAGATCCAGTTTGTTAGTTCTCTGTCTCAAAATGCATTTATTGCAAGCAATAGCAAAGCGATCCTTTAAAAGATTGACCATGGGCCCACAGATTTATAGTTCTTGCGCAGTATAGACCTCGAAGTTGACTCAACCGTGTCATCACCACCTATCGTAGAGTAATATACGTTATTACTTCAGTATTACTTTCGTCACCCGTATGTCGGATCAATTTGGCCATCATGGTGTAGGGTTTGACAAAAGAACAACATAGTTCTTTATTGTTTAGGTATTTGGGGCCATAGCGTCATATTTGTGGATAAATCCAAACCTAGTGAGTTTGGCGGGTCAGTTTAGATATACCTTTTGTTTTTTCCGTAGGGTTCCTACAATTGTACACTATGTATTTGTCAGTAAGTTTTGTGCGACTTGTAATTGAGGTAAACCAATTGTCCATTGCGACATTCCGGTTGGATTTGGGAGATTGGTTGGCAAAGCAGAACTGATAGGATATTGGGACCTGGTGGTTGTTGTACCGGTATAGATTTTTAATATGACAAGTATAGGAAAGTGCGAGAATCCACCAAAAGAATTATACCCTAAGACCGTATCGGTCCCCGTTTGTTTGGAAGGTATAATTTCTAAAACTACAGCGACCTCTAAAGTCTATTAAGGCCTCACATCATCATAGTGACATATTAGCCCAATGGTATAAATATTTTGGGAAATTTTCAACTACATCCTCGAATACGACTCTAACTGCTGCAAGGTTTGTTCTACTTGTTTCTATTAGTCCCCTTGTACGAAAGATCATCTAGGCGTAAGCCTTCATAAGAAATCTAAACCGGCGGCTGAGCCATCGTTGCCATAAATATCTCTATGCTCGTGTCCATTTTTTTTCCAAAACTACAAAATTTAAGTTCTTTCCTCCACGGTAAACTCCAGCTAAGTAATGCAGGCCAATCACAGCCTTTTAGTTCACATATATTTGTTAGCCTAGCATCGGATCCTGTCTTATATCTCACGGGACACATTCTCGATATATACATTAGTACATTCAACAATATGTTTTATAATTTTGTAATTTAAAACCCTGTTTCCAGAATTCCTTTTCAAGTTTCTCAGCATTCATTTTACCAGTGCAACTTTTTTCGCTTCACGAATAACCTCCAGGAAAGTTTTGTGATGGATATTTTCTCGTCTAGGTTCTATGATATACGTGATCCGAATGTCTTATACCATTACATTCCATCTTTGGTAATTGTATAAGGTTGATGGTTTGACTACCTTGTGGAATTCATTCTTGTAAGTTGTTAGTTCTGGGTCTGTTTAAATCGAATTCAGCTCTGAGTTATAATTACCATCTCATTTTCCAATTCTCTAACAAAAGACTTCATCCGGAATCTGAACCTTCATAATTTTCCTCCGTCGTCGTTGCCAACTTCTCGTAGAGACATTGTTAACGTTTTACCTTCTTCCTGGTAAAATATAAACATTGTTTTGCTAAGGCTCTAAAACAATGCACTGCACTTTTGTTTTGTATTTGCATAAAAAAAATCTTACATTGTAGGCAACGAGGTGTGGGTCTGAGAGAACGAAAACCGATATAACATCGACACTATCGCTTCCAAAACGCATTAGTACTAAGGGATTTATATGCTGGTCAATGCCTTCGACAGATACCCTAGTCCGCCAGGACGCTGACCGAATAGAGAATTTTAAAAAACTGAATGGGGCCCGGCCATACCCAACCCGTGCACCGCATGTTAATATGATAATTTTGTTGCCTTGTCAATGATTAAATTATAAATAGCCTAGTAATATCATCATCACAAACTGGCAACGATTGTCGTCGCTATATCGCATTTCCACAGTATCTGAGAATTTACTGACTATATTTTTAGAATACTTTAGTATAGAATGCGACGGTTTTATTATTTTTGTTATCCGTCTTGTAATTTTTATCATTAGCAAGGGTATTTATACTGTAAAGTTTAAGCCTGCAACTACTTTATTTGTATCAATACTATAAACCATCTCATCAATATGGCCATTGTTAGTTTAATCAACCATAATTAAATACTTTCATTTATAGTTGTTCGTGACTTTGATGTAGTATGAATATTCAGACAATTTTAAAAGTAACCCCGCTTGCTGGCTTCCACTACGACAACAACGCTCATCATGTAAAACGCCCGACAAGCGGAGAAGGAAGGGCAAATATTTAAACAACATAAAAAACTTTGGATGAGAAGGGATGCCGGACTAGGCAACATGTTCAAAACGATTTAATGGAGGATTAGTCCATTTTGAAGGTCTTTGAGATTTGATATTTTACCAAAATAAAGTAGACGCCCGCCTGATATTTAATCTATTGTTTATTGCGTATACTTCGAAAATTTGAGGTTGTTGTTCTGTAGCCGACACAGAGGATTTTGTTAATGGACAGTATTGTAACAAATTAAAAGACTGGGTAAAATTCAAAATTTAATAATTAGAAACAAATTAAAAGAGGTAAAATAGGTGTTTTTAATAGCGGATATCAAAACGAGAAACTTAAGAATCTTTTAAAGGTGTTTAAAAACTGTAGCATAATAAATATCTTTTTAACGGCAAGTAAAAAATTGGTGTGTGTGTGTGTGTGGGGCCGATGTGTAGCGCAAGCGGTAGGATGCTTGCCTCGCACGCCAGTGGTCTGGAGTTCGAAATTCCTACCGCCGGCAAAGAACAACTAGACATTTTTAAAACTGTCTATAGGCCCCCAGGGTCGACTCAGCCTGAATAAAAGAGTACCTTGGGTAAAACCAGGGGTAATAATAGGCGGTTGAAGCGTAGCACTGGCCATGTTACCTTCTTGTATACCGTAGGCCCTAGATATAGCAGACTACCCTGCTATACTCCCAAAGCCGCGAAGCGGTATAAAACGGGAGACTATATTATTAAAAATTTTGTAGTACACTCCTGGGCTGTATAAAAAATTTTGGTGTTTTTTTGTTTACCCTCAAACTCCCCAAGAAAGAATTCGGCGATGAAGTTAAATATAATTATTTTATGTATTTATAAGTGTTAGTTTTGAACTGGAAATGTTTCAAGGTTATTAAGCAAAATAGTCAAAGTGGTTCTAAAAAGGTTACAAGGAGAGAAAGAAACAGAGGTCGAGGGGGAATTGAAGTCAGGTTGAGAAGGGTTAACGGAACGATGCAGACACTTTAAGGTAGCGGCATATTATCCGGCACGTAGCGTTTCCGGCACGTAGCGTTTCCGGCACGTAGCGTTTCCACTCAGCAATTGGGCTGCGCGTTTACATTTTCATACATAGAACGTTTCAGTTTGGTTCGGTGAAGATATAATCTCGCTTTTCTCGACAAAAATTATGTGCAATTGCTCTTCTACTTAACGATGAAGAAATAAAAACTGTGTTTAAAAAGAAGGTTTGAAAAACATTCAAACGCTAAGAGAAAGGAAGGCGGAATGTGAATACTGGACTTTATACAGAGAATAATTGATGACGATGAAAACTATTATGGATATTTTAGAATAAATAGGATTCAGTTTAAATATGTTTTAAATTTAATTTCACCTTCAGTTAAAAACAAAATACAACATTTAACGAAGCCATACATATCAAACCAAAAAGTATTTTTTAAAAAGAAAAGGTTATCACTTCCGTACAAAAGTCTTATTTGTTTATCACTTCCGTGATTAATTGTCACAAAGCAATAAAAACATATGCAATAAATGACAAAAATAGCCTCGAAAATTATTTTTTTAAATACTCTGTATCAAAATCAAACAAATACCTAAATAAACAAAGGGGAAAACGACGGACATCTAATTCACCTTATCCTTACCCAACCGGTTACGACCTCGTTACGTAGCCGTCGGCATCAGTGAAATATTGTTTTCGAATATACTGAACGGAAACGATTTAAGCGTCTGAAACGCTATGTTCCGGACAGTGTGCGTTGTTCATATTTAAAACCATTTAAAATTATATTTTTCGGAAAACTAAACGCTATGTGCTGGAAACGCAACGTGCACGATAATATGCCACGACCTTTAGTGAGTCGGTCAAGAAAACCTGCAAATTTTTTTAGAAAAGTGATTTTTACTCAAAGTAATGATCTGTATAAATAAGAGTAATCACTAGCTTTTGTTGTATGCCGTTTCTCATTATGAGATATTTGTAACACGGCAATGCACAAGATAGAAGAATGTGCCAATTTCAACCTTCAAATTTCAATGTCCTAATTAAGAAGTAGTTTTAGCACATTTTTCATAGTATGGAGATGTAGTTTTTGTTACGAGTGGCAGGAATTTTAGTAGTCCCGTTTCCGACCCAGACATTATTCAAAGTGCATTATAGTGAAATCCAGGTAAACTTTTTGCGTTTTAATTTTAAAGTAACGACAGACATTTTTTTAATAATAGTTGCTTTCATACAATTTAAATTTTGATAATTAATATTGTAAATCTATGACAGCTAGTTTTATAATTTTGACATTGGTTTGTTGTATTTTTTTTTTCTAAAAAAGTTAACCTATTTATGAATGTGTAGTTTTCATTTTAAAGATTTTTCTTTATTTTGTAATAATAATATTTCTGCTACATTTTTATAATCCATGAAACTATTTTGTGTAAGTTTTGTAGCATCTCCTGAGTTATTAAATGAATAGGACACATGTAGGTTTCTTTTATATTTTATTTTGGTATAAACCCATGTAATGTGATTATCTGTTTTTTTAAGACAAAAATAAATGTGTTATTTCATTTCTCTGAACTATTTTGTTTATTTTAGTTTAGAAAAATCTCCTAACTTTTATCTGTGTTTACTTTTTTAGGAAGGAAGAGCTTTTTTCCTTCATCTAGCAAGACTAAGATCCTTCGAAGCAGCACCCTTATTTCAAATTGCTAGAAGTCTTTCTTGTTGTTTTTTATTTGCCATTTGTCCAGGAGATTTATGTAAGTACCCTCTTTTTGTTTCATTTTGTAGTTGCCCAATCCAACCCCCTTGCCATTCAACTTATCCACGACCCCAGCTCTCCAAATAAACCCTGAGTGCCGTCCGCACAGTATCGTTTATTTTGCTTGCTTATTTCTACCCTCAGTAAGTTTCTGTTTCCCCCAAATTTCAACCCCCATAGCAATACCCTATGTGGTAGGCAACATTATTTTCGTTACAAATAATGCGGTAATACTAAATAACGTAATTTCTTCTTTACGTGCTGTCCTCGCGACGGAGGTTAGTAATCATCATGGCTATTCTGATCTTAGATGCTGCCGCTCTGAATAGTTCGATTGATGTGCATCCGTACCATTTCTTAAAGTTACGCAACCATGAGAATCTTCTACTTCCTACACTTCTCTTGCCCCTGGATTTTCCCTTGTATAATTAATTGAAGTTACAGGTGCATAAGTAATTGTATCTTTTCATTACACATAACATTCCCCACGTATTGCAGTTTTCGTGTCTTATGGTTTCCAATATTTCCATTCTTTTGTTGACTCTCTTTTATGGACTTTGATGTTTGTAACATGCTGTAAAATGGCGCCATTGGTGCTCGGGTATCTAATACTCGACGGATTTTTAACCCTAGAACACTATACCCTAATCTACACTCCCGTAGACGCTAATCATTCGTAATATTTACGATTTTTGTTTTCCATTCCAAAAAAATAAAACAAAAAATTAAGATGAAAATTTACCTAATTTTTTAAATAAACAAAGTAACAAGCAAAAAAAATTCAAATTTATTTATCTACTTTACCGGGTAACGCAACAACGAGCACGGTATTCGGCTCAAAATGCTCGTTGGCCAGTGATTGCAATGAAGTGACATCATTCTCCTTTTTTTGGAGGGGACAGATTAGCAAGTAGTAGGTTTGTTAGAAGGTGATTGGGGTCAGCAACTTCCAAAGAAATTTAATTAAATAGCTAATTAAAAAGCTTCACCGAGCGTTGCAAAGTCGGCATCGCAAAAATGCATTTCAAACGATAATCTTGTGAGTTGTTGATGTAGATTTAATATAAAAGATTTTTTCTAGATGGTTTGTTCCTGATAATTTCTTGATTATGGTTACATATATCCAAGAGTTTATATAGGATATGTTTGATTATACCGTAGAATATACAAAGCAAAAACTACCGAGGGCTTAGTGTAACTCAATCTGTAGAGTCTACGGGAAGATAATTAAAAGCCGAATTGAAGATTGCTGGGGAAGAACGCTGAAGATCAGAGTGGCTTTCGTACTGGTCGTTCTTGTATAGACAATGTGTTCTGCCTTAAACAAACAATGAAAAGCGTTTCTAACATAATATGAAGACACACATGGTATTTATTGATCTTCAAAAAGAGTATGACAGTGTCCCATTAGCCAAGCCGTATGGCAGGTGCTAGAAGACAAAAATATTTCACCGATTTACATTAATGCTGTAAGGGAGTTGTACGATGATATGACGAGTGTAATAAAGATTGGACAAAAGTGACAAAAAGATAAAGTGACCAAAGGACTTCGCCAAGGCTGCTACATTGCACCTACACTCTTTAAGATTTATTTGGGGGGGTTTTGGATATTTGGAAAGAAAATGTGAACCTACGGGGTTTAAAAATTGGAGACCATTACACTGTACAGCTTGCATTTGCTGATGACCAATATACTTGCAGAAGATCAAGATGATATCACTACATGTTACGAAAAATAGATGAAGAATATACTAATGGGCCTATCAATTAATCCATCAAAAACAGAGTACGTAGTAGTGGGAGGTGAAGAAAGCACTTAGAACTAGGAAGCAAACAAATTCAAAATACTGATAGCTATAAATATCTCGGTGTAAACATTACAAACAATGGTCGAAATACAAAAGAAATAGCTACTAGAATTGGCCAAGGAAATTCAGCAATACATCAACTGAATAGTATACTTTGGAATAACCACATCACCCGAAACCACAAAATTAGGATATACAAAAGTATCCATAGAAAGCATTGCTACATATGGTTCAGAGCTTTGGGTAATACATAAAAATGACGCATCCAAAAAAAAGAATGAAATGAATTATGGAGAAGATGTAGCCAACTCACTAGAAGAGATAGAGTAAGGAATACTGAAATCAGAGAGCGTATGGGCATAGACATTGACGTCTGGAAACTATAGAATGCAAAAGGGCCGAAATGGTATGGCCATGTAAAAAGGATGAATGATCAACGATGGACAAAGAGAATGTTACAGTGGATCACCACCAAACCGCAGAAAAAAGGGAAGACCATAAGAAGATCGTGGAGACAAGAAGTAAAAAGATGCAATGGAAGATAGGGGTCTACAAGTAGATGACTGGAACGATCGCAAGCGTTGGAAGCTAGGTTGCGAGAAACGGCGGCAGCTGTAATAAACTCGTTATATTATATATATATATATATATATATATATATTTATATATATACAAAAGCAGCCATCTTCCAGTTTTTCGGAAGCAACTCCGGTGGCCACACATTTTATCGAAGAAGTGAACACCACTCTTTGTTTGGTTATAGTGCAATTCTATTTCTGATTTTTTTAGTTGTTAGACCAAACAACTTAATCTTCGTGCATTGTCGATATAACTAAAACGGTTTTGTTCTTCTTGGATTTATACGACACCAAAGTGTTCTCTCGGTTAAAGCAAAATCTTGAATTTTCGTTTCTCTGTTTTCTTGAGATTAACTATTTCAGGGGGTATATCTCGTTTATTTTGCCGCAAAATTACCAATAATTGTAAGATTGTAGGAAGGGTTCAAAAGAGGTATTCGCAAGGTTTCAGTGAAGTGAACCAATTATTCATTGTGACGTATCGGCAACTTCCGTAAATAGTTTCAGTCACTTTTTAATAGTATTCTGCTAAAAATTCTCCATTTATGTGCGTTCAACATGAACTTGGTACCCACGTCGCAAAACATCACAATTTTAATTCCGCAAAAATCTTAAAAAAAATGATGATGAGAAAGAATACGAACCTCATGAAATTGAACAGCAAGCAGGATTTAGAGCTGGAAGATCTTGCGTAGATCACATATTTACCCTAACACAACTGAATGAAAAGAAAGTTGCAAGAAACCAGGAAATACATCTTTATTTGTGGATCTCACAAAAGCATATGGACACGATTCCTGTGAGAAAGCTGTGGCAGTCTCTTGAACGATCTTCATTAAATAGCACGATCATCGCGCGAGTCAAACAATTATACAATTATACAATAAAGCTTCATCAAAAATCAAACTAAACAACACCTTATCAGAAGAATTTCCAGTAACAAAAGGCTTACGACAAGGATGCTGCCTCTCTCCAACACTATTTAAGATCTATGTTAAATGAAGCACTAAAACACTGGAGAAGATCATGTTCAGGAATGGGGATCCAACTTGACGACGATACAATATTATTATACTCTCTACTTTTTGCGGAACGACCAAGTAGTAGTGGCAGCCAGACAAGGAAGATTTAAAAATTCATGACGAGACGGTTGTTTAAAACATATGAAGAATGGGACCTCTCTGTAAATAAAAAAAAAACGCAATACTCATGCATCGGCAATGAAGTAGAAGAATCGAATGGTCAACGAACATGAAACAATCAAGAATTGTGAGAAATATATATATTTGGAAACAACAATCAACAAGAGTGGGCGCACCGAAAAAGAGATAGAGCAAAGAATCGTGAAAGGAAAAAGGGTGATAGGATGTCTAAACCCGATGCCTATGGTCAAAAAAACTATCAAATCAAAGAATGCATCTCCTCTTTAACTCCATCTTTAAATTATAGTGCTCTATGGATGCGAAACATGGCAACTTACTAAATCCATTGAGCGACGCCCTACTTGCATTGGAAATGGACTTCTGGAGAAGATCATCTAGAAAATCAAGGCTTGATAGAATACAAAATCACCATATCAGAAATATAATGGGAGGTCAAGTCAACCATCATTGACGAAATTCAAAGGAGAGAACTGATCTGGTATATAATATGGTCATGTGAAAAGAAATGGACGACGACAGGCTGCCAAACCAAATTTTAGAATGGACGCCAAGAGAAAGAAGGAAGAGAGGAAGGCCAAAACAATCGGCTGGGCGGCATTCAGAAGACAATGTCGGAAAGAAACCTTCACCTGGCGATGAATGACCGACGTAGCTGGAAACTGGGAACCGGAAGCGGAGAACGCTATAAAAAAACCGGGATAAAAAAAAACTTGGCCGGGCTTATTCGGGACATACATCCTAAAAGGGCACCGGCCCCTAAATTCTAATAACTGCTCGTCAATGACCTTCATAGCTACGTGGTCGATAGGACTCTTTACAATTAAAAATAAATGTATCACTTATTTTCCCGATAGGGGCAAACCTATCTATATTTTTTCTTTTACTTCTGGTGGTTTTATTCAAGAACCTAAGATTATGTAGAAGGAGAAAATCAAGTCTTTTCGCAGCTCATTGGTGCTCTATAAACGAAGCCAGAAATTTTGGAATCATATTATCTTCTTCTACTATGAAGATGGTTATCTTTTTGTGGTCCAGAAAATATAAGTAGTCCACAAAAGCATTTATTAATTCTTGGCTACAAAGCGAATTAGCATGTTTAAAATCTTTAAAATTTTTAGACTTTTGGCTGATTTAAATATTGGTGTGCTTCCGAACACTGTAAAACAACCTAGCGAATGAAAAACAAAAACCAGATTAGCTTTTTCAATCTGTAAATCGAAATTAATTGGTTTTAGCAGAAGACCCTGCAGCAAAGTCCAATTATTGCTCTTAGCGGTACCCATTGCAACCTGTTACCCCTCATCACAAAATACTTGGTTTATCGTTTGATAGTAGGCTTACTTGGAAAGAGCATATTATTGCAATAAAAGGGCCATGACATAAAAAGAAATTATTATCAAGGTACTATCATAATACACATGGGGTGCGAACAAAAGCAGTCCTTACTTATGTATATAGAGTTTCAATACGTTCAAAAATGGCTTTATAGCAGCTTCAATATCCATGTCTGCATCAAAATCTGACTTAAAGGTACTGAGTTGTGTACATAACACTTCTAAACTAAACAAGCTAAACAGCCTTTACTGCGAGGCTAATGAACCATCTGTCTGGAGTGGAGTATCTTCTACAATCTTACTTAGGTTCCGTATCCGCAAATCCATCCAATCCAGAAGGTTAGCAATTAAATAAAAACAAACAAATGGGATAAAATAATTATTTAAAACAAAATAAACAAATTATGGCCGTTTAGAAACGTTACAATTGGAACATGAACTTAACCTTTTTATTGTAGGATAAAAAAGTAATATACAGTGATCAGTGTCTTACCAACCCGGCAAAATAGCGGAAAGGATAGAAGACAGATTAAGTTGTGAGATAGTACGAGATAAGGCTAGTTATTAGGACGTGTCTATTGACTTCTGTCATAATATACGGATGGACCTCGAAAATGTTTTATTTTAATAATTTCTGATGTTAGAATAAATGATTAAATATATTAATAATGTATTATAGTAAAAAAACATTAAGTTAGTAGCGATTTTAAATTATAAATCTTTAAGTTTATTTAATATAAAATAACTCAACTGAAATATTTAACTAAACTAAAGAGGTATGGTCATTCCGAAAACAATTGTTGTATGTTGAGTTGGCGTAATAGTTAGAGACGTTGTCTATTGATAACAAGACTGGGGTTCAATTCACACCAAGGGTAAAATTTTTGTTTTACTCAATCAAAAATAATAGAAAATATGATTACATATTAGGTAACAAGTTTTTGAAAAACTCAATATTTACAATGTATTCTTATTCCAATGTTATAAAATAGAAATACAAAATATTCAAATTAAATTCAGTTTTTACAGTCTTCAGTTGTGAACTGGAAAATAATCCATTGAAGACTGTTTAATTCTCAGAATTCTCAGAGTTATATATCAATTCCTCTGTACAGGTAATGATTTTCAAAACAATTGACGACTTTGGAATGGTATGCGCGCGAACCAGCTACCTGCTTTATAGCTAACCAAATCTCAAGCCTTCAAGTTGTTAAATAATAACACATCGAAAAATGTTTTTTAAGGTAAACAGAAACTTTTTATTGAAAAAAACAATTCGTGAAAAGGATTTTAACGGTCGAGGAAAAAGTGCAAATTGTTGTCTGGCATGTGAATGGATTATCATACAACATGATTAGACAACCAATTTGAAAATATGTTTCCAAATAGGCCGGCTCCCAGCTCGATCAACAATTCAGTCTATTATACGTAATTTTTTTACTTATGGATCTGTGTTCGATCCCAAAGAGGAGTTCGAGACGAAGGGAGGTAAATCAGATTTGGAACTAAGGGACACTTTGATTTGTGCAAGTTTTGAGCAAAATCCTACCAATCAACACCTCGTCTCAAAGAACAATGTGAAATTCCAAGATTTATAGTAGGTAAATTTGTAAAGACATCGATACCGTCCCTATAAACTTAATAAATCCAATGAACAATTCCCTGGGGATCAATATAGAGTTTTAGAATTTTGTCAAACTGCAATGGAAAATGTCACATCAAGATGAACATTTTTTTAGAGAACGTTTTGTTCACCGATTGAATGTACGTTTTCCATTGCATGGCCGTCACAATTCAATCAATGCCTAGGTATTGATCTCGAGGAAATCCTCGTCAGATTTATGTCGCTCGTACCCAGCGTCTTCGAAAAGTAAATGTTTGGGGAGGCATAATAGGGAATCATGTCATTGGTCCATTTTTTATAGACGGTATGTTGACTGGCGGAAATACTTGGAACTTCTGCAAAATGAAATTGTCCCAGCCCTTTGTAATTTACCAATACCTTTTCGATTCCATATGGTTTCAACCGATGGGTTGTTCCTGCACATAATTCTTGCATCGTCAGTGAATATCTCAGTGCGACTTATCCTAATCCAGTGATTAGTGGCCACGGATATTTTTTAACTTTTGTAGAATTTTTACTTATTTAAACATTCTTTAAAAGTTTTTACCTTTATTTTCGAAAGTACGACGATACTGTTTCGTCAATAAGATTTTTTGTTTTAACTTTAGTTTTTGTTTAGTTTTGTTTAGTGATTCAAGTAAAACGATACTTTGCATAATTTCTAATTATTAAAAAAAAAAAAAAAAAAAAAGAAAACCCCATGAGGTTTTGAACTCTAATCGTCTGCGATGTTTGTATCGCATTGTCGAATTTTTTCCACTAATCCACACGAAGGATTTATAATTATTCCGTGACAAGGAGTGTATGAAACTCCTCAAATCATAGTAGAAATTATTCTTGGTTAATAATTTAAAACTTTAGATTAAATAATCACCATTAATTAAATTATTTTATTCACATTTTTGCTTCATGGTGGTCAATCAGTTTTTACTTTATGCGAAATTAAAAAATGGAAATACGTCACACATTCGACGTTACTCATAATAATTATGACCGAGGTGATTTAGCTCGAATCTAACTTTAAAGGTGTGAGACTATCGATAGTGGTAATGTAATGTAATATAAATTATACGTTATTCCGATTATTTCTCACCTCTACGAGTTTCATCTCTTTTTATTTCACAAGGTAACTGTGTTTTCTATCTCTTACGTTAAAAAGCCGGGTGGTAAGGAACTCATCACTGTATTTTATAATATCTAAATGTCATATCCTCTTTTATTTAGATTTACTTCACGGCTTCATGGTTTGCTCGTATATTTCTCGTCAATTTTAATTGTTTTGTTTTGCTTCTATTTTACTGTTTTCCGCTCATTTATTAATATAAATACTCATTCATCCCTTACTCTAGTAGTGATAATAAATCTAAAACCTAACTTGTGAAAGAAACAATTAAATTGGAAAAAAATGCATAAAACAGAAAATAAATGGTAAAAATTATAAAACAAAGGACGAAGTGGTGTATTTTTCATTCTGGGCACAACCAAAAAACGGCTAAGCTGCAAAAAAGTGCCAGGGCTTTATGCTTAACCCATTAATTTAGCTATTATATTCGGTACACATTGTGTTTGGAATAATCAAACTTTTTAATTGCATTCTTTTGTAGTTGTAGCATTTAGAATATACGTTGGACCGGAGTTTAATTTAAACAAACAGTTATGTGCTTCGGTTCGAATTTATTTACATCGCATTACTCCGTAGTTGAAATTCTTAGTATAGTTTAGGATAAACTTGGGTCAGATTCTGTTGTTATTGATTTAATCTTCCGTTTTATGACCTATTTTCAGCATATTGTGCTTTAGGGTGGGATGTGTTTATAGTGAGTGAACTAGGAGTTTTAGTGTTATCGGTTTGTTATAAATATAAACATTAATATTATAATCAATTTGTATATTAGCCTCAGAACTTTATTTAAATTTAATAGATTATGTAAAATTAACCATAATTTGGTAGTACATCACATTTGAATAAACCGCTGTAAAAATTCCCCATCTTTAATTCATAAAGTATTTTCTCATTATACGTAGGTATATTACAATTCTATAATATATATATTAGGGTGAGTCATAACTATTGGGACATAGACTAAGGACAGGTTATTTGGACCAAAATATGGCTATTGGGCCAAATATGCCCTAATAAAATGTTGCTGAGAAAAAAGATACAGGGTGTTAAAGTTAATTTTTGTTTTTCGTTTTTCGCTAATAGTTTCCCTGTATATTTATAAATTCCTATCAAAATTGGCACAGATGCATAATCTTAGATAAGAAATAGTATTTTATTTACAATTTTACATTTTGTCATAGAGGGCGCCACGTGGATCATTCCTAATGATCAAATTGAGTCTAAACTTTTTCTGATGAAACTTTTTAGTAATTTTTATTAGAAAATATGACGTAAACATCATTTTTACGCAAAATTGGTACACTTGTTTAAACATGATAATTTCAACCGTTTTCGATAGAAACGCAGTCGAACTACTTAGAGTCTTAAAAAAGGATTTCAAATATTATTTCATTTATGAAAAGTATGCTTTGGACTGTCAGATAATTGTTGTTGGTAAATGTCATTTGTTCAGAGTAAATTATTTTCGATGTGACAGTGTAGAGTAATGTTGCATTTTTTAAAAGTAATCATTACTTTTTTTGATTGAAATGCCTCGTCACAATCATTTTACTAATGAAGAAATGCGAGATATGATTTGCGTATACGCACAAGAAAATTTTTGCAGTCGCTCGGCAGCCAGAAGGTATGGAATGTTATACGCAAACAGAAGGCAACCAAATCACAAAACTTTTGCAAGATTATATCGTAGTTTTGGTGAAACTGGGTCATTTCACACTAAAAATCGGGGTGGTCGACCGAAACAAATCACACCTAATCAAGAAGATGAACTTTTGGTTCGAGTAGATGAAAATCCTGAAATAAGTTCACGACATCTATCAGCAGCAACAGGAGTAAGTCAGTCGTATATTATTAGAATTCTAAAAAAAGAGAACCTCCATCCTTATCACTTCACTCCTGTTCAAAATTTACTTCCAACAGATCTTCCACGACGGTTACAGTTTTGGCAACGTATTCTGAATAAACATCGCAATGACAGACACTTTATTAAGAATATTATGTTCACCGACGAAGCAACTTTTACCAGACGAGGGGTTTTTAATTGGCGAAATAGTCATTATTGAGAAGAAGAAAACCCGCATGCTATTAAAGCTAGACAGTTTCAGCATGAGTTTAAATTGAATATTTGGTGTGGCATTATAGGCGACCAACTACTAGGGCCTTATGTTCTTCCTCCAAATTTAAATGGAGATTCTTATTTATTCTTTTTGGAAAATACTCTTAGTGATATTTTAAATGATGTTACACTGGATGTAAGAAGAAAAATGTGGTTTATGCAGGATGGAGCGCCACCTCATTTTTCATTAGCTGTTACAAATCATCTTAATGACGTATTTCCTGGCAGAGGCAGTGATTTTCAATGGCCACCAAAAAGTCCTGAGTACAACCCGCTAGATTTTTATTATTGGGGACATATGAAGTCCTTAGTTTATGCCAATGAAATTAATACACGAGACGAACTTTGGAGATACATTCAAAATGCAGCTAATCTTATAACGACAGAATAATGTTTTTTTAACGTCCGAAAATCCTTTATAAAAAGAATTAGAAAAGGCATAGAAATCGGAGGAGACCATGTAGAACATTTAGTTTGAGTTTTTGTGAGTTCTTTTAAGTTAAAGTGTGATTAGTTTTGATTTATCGTCAAAACGGAAACCTTACGTTAGTTGCAACTTTGTTTATTAGTTTGGTATTTGATAGTGGAATTGTAAATAAAATACTATTTCTTGTATAAGATTATGCCTCTGTGCCAATTTTGATAGAAATTTATAAATATACAGGGAAACTATTAGAAAAAAACGAAAAACAAAAATTAACTTTAACACCCTGTATCTTTTTTCTCAGCAACATTTTATTAAGGCATATTTGGCCCAATAGCCATATTTTGGTCCAAATAACCTGTCCTTAGTCTGTATATTTGAATATCTTAATAAAGCGAAATATTTGCAAAAGGCGTTGGCCGGGTTATGGAAGGTGTAATTTTTTTTTGGCTTAGTCTTAGCGCTATACAGTCAGACACAAAAAGAATGACAGAATCCATAAATATAATTTACCTAAATGTTCTAACAAAAAATTAAGATTATTGACATTGAGAGAACAAGGAGAAACTCTTCTCGCCTAGAAACTTATCAAGGCATTGATTTATGTAAGACACATCAACACTAGCTCACATAGAGGAGGAAGTTATACAAATGGTTTAAAATAAAGGTAACGGGATTAACCTAAATTTTTTTAGAGAATTATAACGATAATTTGCTGTCATTTAAGAAGTTAATTAAAGAGTTGTATACATCTACAAAGCCAAGTATTAATAAATATGGTATATTCCAAGGAGTTGCTATTTTGCATTTTATTAAATCATTTATAAGTTTGGATGAGTATACTGTATTTTTCATACAACCAAAAAATATTTGATCTTAATCACGTTTATCTCCACAATGCTCACATTTATTATCATCCAATACCTATAATTTAAATAAGTATTTTGGATAACATGCGTGCCCAATTCGTACTCTAATAATGGAATAATGGAAGTTGTGTGCCGCGTAGAAGCTCTACAAGACTTTTTCGTCTTCTTCTTCTTCTTTTTATGTAGACATGACTCTGTCTGTTTTTCAATGTGCCTTTGATTGCTATTTGTTGTCATTCGGCTTATATAATCGTTCTTTTCTACTCATATTTCCTAGCCAGTCCTTGATGTTCTCCACCTTGCACCAATGTCGTATATCTGTACTTCCATCTCTGTCCCATAGTGTTTTACCATTTATTTTTTTTAAGTGTCTACATCCTTGCTATTTATAACATCCTTTTTGTCCTCTTTGTGTCAGGTCATGTTTCTGCCATATATGCCATTATTGGTCTGATGTCTGTTTTGTAATTCTACCTTTTATTTTTTGCCGATATTTTTATTTCTCCATATTGTTTCACTCAGGTAACCTGCGGCTGTGTTTGCTCTATTCACTAAATCTTTTAAGTCTGTTTCGAGTTTTCGTAGCTAGATGATGTGATGCCTGGATATTTAAACTCCATGACTTGTTCCAGAAAGACAATTGGATGACCGACGAGATACTCGGCATGATGGAACAACGAAGACAATCCAAGAAGAAAGACAGTCACAATTACAAAATCATTAACAACGAAATCAGAAAAAAGATAAGAGAGACAAAACAAACTTATTATGAGGAAAAATCTAAAGCGATAGAGGATCTTCAGAACAAATACGACCTATTGAACATACATAAAAAAGTTAAAGAAATGGCAGGACTGCAAAAAAGAAACTACAACACAACTCTTTTAGATAAAAATGGAAATACTATGATAACGACTGACGAAAAACTAAAACGATGGGAAGAGTATATGGAAGAGCTCTTCGACGACGAAAGAGGAAACCCACAAGACTTGTCTTTTGAGGACAGAGAAACAAGTGTGGAAAGTACAAAGGAAGAAATACTGTATACACTAAAGAACACCAGAAACGGAAAAATCCCGGGGCCAGATCAACTGCCTATTGATATCCTTAAAATAATAGAAAATGAGTACATTAATGTCCTCTTAAAGCTTTTTAATAAAATTTATCAATCGGGTGACATACCCAACGAATGGTTGACCTCAACATTCATTTGTCTCCCAAAAAAGAAAAATGCTAGAGAATGCACCGACCACCGTACCATAAGCCTGATGTCTCACACACTTAAATTATTTTTAAAGATCATTCATAAACGCATTTACAAAACACTTGATATGGATATTGAAGAAACTCAATTTGGATTCCGTAATGGCGTAGGTACCCGTGAAGCTCTATTTGCATTTAACGTACTAATCCAGAGATGCTTAGATGTGAACCAAGATATGTAAGTCTCTTTCATAGACTACAACAAAGCTTTCGACAAAGTCCGCCACAAAGAGCTAATGGACATCCTCAAAGCAAAACAACTACAACACAATGACCTTCGAATTATAACAAATCTATATTATAAACAGCAGGCACACGTACGCATTAATGGACACACATCAGAAGAGTTCGAAGTTAAAAGAGGAGTGCGACAGGGGTGTGTATTGCCACCACTACTATTCAATGCATATTCTGAAGAAATTATGAAAAGAGCTCTTGAGGGAGAAGCAGCAGGAATCAAGGTCAATGGAACACCAATTAACAACATTAGATATGCGGACGATACTATCATAATAACAGACAACCTCCAAGACCTCTAAAAGCTAATGAACAAGATAGTTGAGTATGGAGAAGATTATGGATTATCAATAAAGACCAAGAAAACCAAATTTATGAGGATATCAAAAACCCAAAATAATGGTGAAAGCCTGACAATTAACGATAATGCTTTAGAACAAGTTGAAAACTACCACTATTTTGGCACAATAAAAAATCACACAAACGATTACTCCAAAGAAATCAAAGTTCGAATAGAGAAAGCACGTACAAACTTCAATAAAATGAGAAAGGTACTTTGTGCAAGAGAACTAAAATTGGACTTGAGAGTTAGCTGGCAAGGTGTTATATTTTCTCGACTCTGCTTGAAGAATCCTGAAGATATCATGGACCTAGCATGTAACAAACAACGAAGTCATGAGAAGAATCAACAAAAGAATGGAAGTATTGGAAACCATCAAGACACGAAAGCTGCAATACCTGGGGCATGTTATGCGTAATGAGAGATACAACCTACTTCAATTGATTATACAAGGGAAATCCAGGGCAAGAGAAGTGTAGGAAGAAGAAGAATCTCATGGTTGCGTAACTTGAGGGAATGGTACGGATGCACATTAATTGAACTATTCAGAGCAGCAGCATCTAAGATCAGAATAGCCATGATGATTGCCAACCTCCGTCGCGGAGATGGCACGTGAAGAAGAAGATGGCTTGTTCTATTATTGGATTTTCCAGCTCCAATTTACTCTTAGTAAATTTTCAGATATCATCATCAATTTTGTCTTTTTAGAGAAATTAATATGTTAAATTTACTGGCGGATATATTAAATTGGTGCAGCATACATACGTTGTAAATCATCTTCACTTTGAAAGAGTTGTATTGCGTTGTCTGCATAGTAGATTATTTTAAGTTGTTTTTCTCCCATCTGGTATCCTTTTTTAGTCCTTACTTTTTTATTATTTTATCCATAATTAGGTTAAATAATAAAGGACTCAGGCAATCTTTCTGTCTTATATCATTCCCAGCTTTAATAGGGTCAGTTAGTTTTTCTTTCACTTTTAATTTTATTTTGTTTTTTTTTTTGGAAATATTTTCGATCTTTTTGATTATTCTGAGAGGTATCTCTCTTGCGTACATAAGTGAACGTACGTAAGTATATAACGTCCTTTAAATTGACCCTATCAAATGCCTTCTTAAAGTTAACAAAACATTGATATGCCGGTTTGTTGTATTTTAATAATTTTTCTTGTACTTGCCTCATTAAAAATATAGCCTCAATGCATAATCTTCCCAACCTAAAACCTTGTTGTTTTTCTACTAGTGTTATAATTTTATTCATTCTATTTGTTATCACTTTGGTTGGTCTTTGTAGTGTTGTGTTTACTAAATTAATTTTTTTATAATTTTCCGGGTCCGATTTGTCTTATGTTTTGAAAAAAAAGTGTCGGAATGCTTGATCTCCATTCTTGATGAATTCTGTTTTGTTAATTTTTTTTTAGATTAGTTTTACTAGTTGTTTGGTTAAAAATCTTGTCTTCGTTAAATACGTGTGTTAAAAAAAAACAATACGCAATAAAGAAAAATCGGCTAGGGGAGAGACAAATAGATCCAAGTGTTTAAAAAATAAAGAAACTATAAAAATCTGGCCAAGAATACGCTAATAAAACTGAAAAATTAACGAAAATGAAAAAAATTGGACCTGGATGTAACGATAAATGTGACAAAAGATGTAAATCTAAACCATCTAAAAATGATATAGTCAATATTTAATAATTTTTGGGAAATGGCTGATCATGACAAACAGAGCGATTTATACAGATATGTTCTTAGACAAGAGAAAAAGGTTGTAAAGTTAGAAGAGTCCAGGGGAAACTGGACATATAAATATAATTTTCAGTTAGCAGAACATCGACTCTTTTAAGTATATTAAAAAAATTTTGGACACTTTTAACATAGCAGATATGTAGTTAACTATGCTATTCAAACAAATTGATAGTCAGAAAGGAGGAGGCTTTACACCTGGAGATGCCAGGTGGCCATAAGAACAGAACAAAAACTGAGTTTATATATATAAGTTTCTTGAACTCCTAAGTGGGGCATAGAGCTTCAGAGAAAACGCGCCATCGGGTTCTATTTTGCACTAAGGCCTTCACCTCATTCCAAGACTTTCCTTGGGCTCTTATCTCGTCCATGATGGATCTTCTCCAAGTTTGTACTGGGCGACCTCTTTTTCTTTTCCCTTGGGGATTCCACTCTATGGCAGTCTTTGCGATACTGCAACTATTTTTTCGGAGTGTGTGACCGATCCAACCCCACTTTCTGGACTTAATTTCATTTTGTATCCTCTTTTGTTCGGTCAGGTGTAGCAGATTGTCGTTTCTGATGGTGTTAGGCCAGAATATACGAAAAATTCTTCGTAGACATTTGTTAACAAAGACCTGCAGTTTGTCTGTGAGGGTGTTTGTCACTTTCCAGGTTTCACATCCGTAGAGTAGAACAGACATGACATTTGATCGGAATATTCGGATCTTTGTCCTTGTAGTATACTCGCCAGATCTCCAAACAGGGTTGAACGTGCTGAAAGCTTGTTGAGCTTTTCGTATCCTCATACGAATATAGTCTTCTGTACCTCCGTTTTCTGTTATGACACTTCCTAGATACGTAAAGTTTTCCACATTTTAAATCTGCATATTGTCGATAGTAAATAGCGTGTTGTTCCTTACATTTGTTCTCATGGACTTGGTTTTACTAATATTGATTTTCAAACCTATTTTATTGGCTTCAGTGGAAAGTGTTTCCAATTGGTAAGTCAGATCTTGGAACCTTTGACCTAATAGACAGATATCGTCCGCGTATTCTAGATCGCTTAGGCGTGTGGTTAACGTCCATTGTATCCCTCTTGTGTCGGAGTCTAGTTTGGAGAGAACATAGTCTATAGCTATGTTAAAAAGAAACGAAGAAAGCACGCATCCCTGTCTAACTCCAGTAAGTACGTTGAATTCATCACTGTTGATCCCATTGTGTGTCACGCTGCATTTCGCATCAGTATATAGTGACTTTATAATAGAAATTATTTTTTGCAGGATCTTTCTTAGCTCTAAAATTTTCCATAGAGCAGCGTGAGACAAGCTATCAAAGGCACGTTCAAAATCAAAAAAACCATGTATAGGGGTGTGTTCCATTCAACCGATTGTTCCATTATTACCCTTACAGTATTAATGTGGTCTATGCAGGAGGATTCTGGCCTAAAGCCTGCTTGATTAGCTCGAAACTCAACCTTGTTTGTTATTCTTTTCAGTATGATGGTCGCAAAAATTTTATTTATGACAGTAAGCAAGGTTATTCCTCTCCAATTTTTGCACAGTGTGAGGTTGCCTTTTTTTGGAAGCTTGATAATGTTACCTTTTTTCCAGCCCGCTGGAATGTGGTTTGTTTCCCATACCTCTCGGATTATGGGGAGCAAAAGTTCAGCAGTTAGATGCGGATCAGCTTTAAGCATTTCAGCAGCAATGTTATCGATTCCCGGTGACTTGTTGTTTCTCAGAAATTTGATAGCTGCTATTATCTCCGTTTTGGAAGGGGCCTCGCAAGAACTGAGTTTAATATCGGATTTTTGCACCGAAAAAAATCAGTGTCTCACTTGTAATCTACATAACACTAAAGCAGAGAAAGACCAAATAGAAAAGGAATATGCTTTACATATTGCAAATATACGGATGTGAATCTAGGACCCTACGTCAAGCGGAAAGAAGAAAGATGGACGTCACTCGAATGTTCTGTGGGAGAAAAATTATACGAATTCCGGGGACCGACCACAAGACAAATATTTCAATTTTAAATAAGCTTAAAGTCAGCAAACGGCTGTCCAGCAAAGTTTATTTTCAACAATTAACATACCTACACAGAAAATATGGAAAGACTTATTACCCAAGCATAGGCAGAAGCTTACAAGATAGATCTCTAACAAGATTGATCGATTAAATTACAGGTACATGGAACAGACGTATGCATGCGATAAAAGAAATGACCAAAGACAGAGATCTTTGGAGACGGACAATACACAACATCACGATGACCACTATACTCCGTCCGGAGGGTCAGGATTGAAGAGAAGGAGAGAGATGTTGCAAACAATTGTCTTGTACGTGAAGCCAAAAATCGTGATAAAGAGGTTTCTAAGAAAACAGCTACAGAGTTAACATTGTTTTATTATAAAAAGAAGTTTAATGTGTATAATTTTACTGTCTTTAATATTGGATTATTTTATACGGTTATTGTTTTGCAAATATTATATACTCATATAATTTGTAAATGCTTATTTTGTAATACATAATTCTAACAGACATTTTTTATACTTCATGTTTGTATGTATGATTCTTAGATACTTGTTTGAGTAAAAACGCGCTATCTCAGAGTAAATCAATAAAGAATTATCTTCACTTAAAACTCTTGAAAAAGTTGGTATTGTAACTCCACCTAAGTCAAGACCTGTAATTTTAACAACAATGCGCTACACGAAAGTGAAAAACTGAGGAAAAGTTATAAAATATGGAAAACTGACGAAGTAAAAAATAAAATATGAATTTTTTTTTTAAATCGCTTTCCTCTAAACTACTTAAGTGTTTTGTATAAAACTTAGGAGGTCGCTGGTTAAATGATATTAGATAAATAATTATAAAGATAAAAATGTAATATTTTGTTTGTGAATAGATTAGCGACAAATAGCAAACACAACTGTAAATAAATTAAGAAATTAACTGGTCTTACTCATTATTGATGTTTGTACAAAGAATATAGACTTACCCTTTGAACTATTGGAGTCGTAGCCAAGGAAATCTCGTTGGTACCGCGTCGGGGCGCCCGCCGACGCGACTCTATGGCACGAGAGCCACAAAACTTGGTGTGTTTCGTTCGCTGTCTGGGGATGAAGTGTATTGAGATTGCAGGTCAGAAAAGAATCTTTTGGCCGTTGGGTGAAAGAGGGTACATCAATAAATCACCCGATTGTATTGTGATTTTGAATGCGATAATTTAAGTTAATTGAAACCGTAATACGAAACCGTACACACGTGTGCATATTTGTAACACAGAATACAAAAGAAAAGTCAAATTCTCCGCACTTAAAACATAATACATGAGACAACCAGTTTAGCAATTGTACGAAATAACAGGAAACAATATATTTTACCAAAGTCGTTAGAATACATAGCATTATATTAGATCACATTACAGTACCGTAACAGAAAAATATTAAATGTAAAAATAAGAAATAAATAGTATATACTTTCCCAAACACTAAGCAAAAGTGAGTTACAATGTTTTTTATATCAAGTGTCGCTATAAATGTTAGAGGTATATTATAAAATTCATTTTGGTTAGTGATTCTATCGGTATTTTGTACAATAAAATGTTGAAATCTCACAGGTATCATCCTGTCAATCATAGTCCTTCTAGAACAAATCAGTGAAAAATATCAGTTTCAAGAAAAAATCACTATTAATCAAAAACCAACTCTACCCGTTTGTTAGGAATGGGTTAATATTATTGTTCACTTAATCCATTGTTAACAAAAGTACCCAACTTGAAATATACGATGTTATTATATCTTAAACAAAACAATGCTCTGTTTTACCTGATCTAATGTACGAAATACATACTATGCTTTGTCGTTACGGTTGTCTATACTTAGCTATTCTATACACAAACTGTGTTCTAATTTGCTACGTTTGAGCGAATATTGACAGGTACAATGTCCTTTGTATACTAACAATGTAACTCTACTTTGGCTAATTTACAATTCGTATATGTTTTCGAGTATTATAACAATTGCGATTATGCAATTGAAGCAGATTTTATTAATTGGCGTTATTGGTTATTAATACTAAACTAGCTAACCCGGCGAACTTCGCACTGCCTTAGAATTAATAAATGTTCTGGTAATAATTAGAGTTTCAATAACTTTTTTATATTCACGGCTGCATTATGAATGTCTTTACCGGTTTTACCCTTGAGTTATTTTGTGCGTTAGCCAAAATAGCGCCCAACTCTTGGCATCCTTTCTATTCATGTTTATTGTACATCACATCGTTAAATCAAATTACTAAACTAAATAACACACTTCAAAGTTGCAAAATCGCAACTTCCTGTATAAACAGTGTTCCATTAATTAACATAGTAATATCTCTGTGATGTATATAAACATCTATTATTATTTGTAATTGTGATTTATTATGTATGAAGGTAAATGAACACAAAGGTTTTAATATTAACATTAGCATATGATTGCAATTTTTTAATAATGTTCCATATTATAACTCTAGTCTAATACAGATAGCTGTCACTCAAATAGTAAATATTTTAATATTGAAATATTAGATAATCTCACAGTATAAATATTAAATTTATGTAATGAGTGGCAGCACAGAGGCAAAGGTGACTAAGCTACAAAGTGGAGTTGTGATAAATCATGTCAAAGTTGACTTCAAATAAAAAATACAATTTTTATGATAAAAAAAATGAAACACTTTATTTTTTTTTAAGGAAAAGCTAATGTCTTAAAACAACAGTTAAGGAAAAATATCACCCAAGTTTTATTATTCTAATTCTGTGTTCAACAAATATAGGCACATTTGCCGTTACAAAAAATATATATTCCTCAAGAAACTTGTGTGTTAAGCTATGTTTAGGCACATTTGTCATAAAGAAAACTAAAACAAGTAAATTGTAAAAAACAAAAGTTAAGATAAACAGAAAACAAATCTTTAACTTATTAGCTAAAAACTTATTCTATTGCGTATTTTTAATTTTCTTGTATAATTGCTTCTTCTGAGCAGTCATCTTATGCATCGGAACTCTCTTTCAATCCAGAATAAAAGCTGTGGAAGGCGAAATAAACTTAAGTAAGTAAATTAAATCCTTTTTCTTTTCTTTCGTTATTAATCTCCCATTTGGATACAGAGCATCTAGGTTGTGCATTACAGTAGATGATGATGGGTGGCCTTTGTTTTTCTTGCTTAAATCAACCTCATGAAACAAACCCATGTCCTGTGCTGTATATTTTACATAATTTTTTTTGGTTCGTTTTTAAGATACCTTATCTGTTGAATTTTAAGCCATTCAACTTTTTCGCCAGTTGTAGTAACTTTTCTATTTGTTATCTTATTCGTAAGGAACTTCCTACTAAAAAACTAGTCAATTCATTCTTTTGACCTGGAATTTTGGATTTGGAGCCGATTGAATTATGGAAACCCAATCTTCATCATCATCAGTTGGCGCTACAGCCCTTCGTCAGCCTTGCCTGCTTCAAAACATTCTTCCATCCTTCCCTATCGAGTGTCTTCTCCAGCCCCTCACTCCAATCTCCTCACATCTTCCTGTACATCGTCTAGATATCTGAGTTTAGGTCGCCCCCTTCTTCTTCTTCCGACCGGCCTATTTAGCATAGTTATTTTAGTGGGATCACTCTCATCCATCGCATAACGTGGCCCGCCCACCTTAGGCGGTTTATTTTGATGGTATTCACAATATCTGCATCACCAAAAAGTCTATAGAGTTCAAAGTTATATCGCCTTCTCCACAGACCCTGTTCGTTTACTCCGCCATATATGGTCCTCAATACTTTTCTTTCAAAGACTCGCAGTAACTCTTCATCTCGGGTCGTCATTGCCCATGTTTCCGATCCGTATGTGAGCACTGGGCGTATTATTGTTTTATAAAGTTCGCACTTTGTTGCTATTGACATACTTCTCGCTCTTAGTTGAGGGCCCAGGCCAAAATAACAGCGATTAGCCACGCATATTCTTTTTTTTATCTCGTTGGATGTGTTATTTTTGTAGTCTACTAGTGTTCCTAAGTAGCAGAATTCTTCTACCATTTCTATCGTTTCGTGTTGCACCTCTAAGTTATTTTGTTGAATTCTTGATATGGCGGCATATATTTAGTTTTCTGGATGTTAATCAGAAGTCGATGTTTTCTGCGGCATTTTTGATACGTGTGTAAGCTTCCACTGCTTCATTTGGGTTCTTTCAATTATGACGATATCATCAGCGTATGCCATTATTTGTATACTACGGGTATATATCGTACCTTTTAAGTTTATTCCCGAATCTCTCATAACTTTTTCTCACGATAGGTTGAACAGCGTGCATGATAGCGCATCTCCCTGGCGCAGTCCTCTGCTGGTTTTAAATGGTTTTGAAACATCCCTTTGTACGCGCACTTTACATTCGACTTTCATCATTGTCATTTTAATTAATTCTACCAATCCTTTTGGTATTCCTAATTTGATCATCGCCGAATATAATTGGGACCTGTCAATAGTATCGTACGCTGCCTTAAAGTCTACGAAGATGTAATGACAGAGTATGTCGTACTCCGTCGTTTTTTCTAATATTTGTCTGATGGATGATATGTGATCAATGGTAGATTTATTTTTCAAGAATCCTCTTTGGTAGGATAATATAATAATTTTACCATTTTTCAAAGTTTCTTCTTAAAATTTAAATATTTAAACGATTATTCTTAAATAAATATAAGGTTGAATGCTCGAATAAATGAACTTTGATCAAATAAAAGGCATATATCGATCACAGTTTAATTTAATCTTGCCAAGTACTTTCGATCCCTAGATCATCTTCAGGGGCATTTCGTCAATTGCGGCTATCTGACAAGAACAAAACGTCATAAACATATAATTGTACATTACACTACACTACAAAAGGACAAACAAACACTTTAAAATTACTAAAGAAAAGCTACATTGCGTGCCGAAGCCGGAGACAGAATGGCTCCCGATCTAACGGAAATATTGGGGTGACATGTGCACATCTCTTACAAGATTTGATAAACTTACAACACCCAGGGAACTCATTATAAAGTCTTTTAAAGAAATTATATTAACAAACAAATACGACATAGTACTCTACACTGATGCCTCAAAGAATGATACAGGAGTAGGCTGTTCTGTTACCACGTCAGATAACCTTATCACATCATCTTGTATCCCCTCGTTTTGTAGCGTTTTCACTGGCGAACTATTTAGCATATTTCAGGCTTTCAAATCCATTTCTTCACCTGATAAACAAGTTGCAATATGCACAGACTCACTAGCCTCAATACAATCTATCCAAAATATATTCACTGATCATCCTATTGTCCAAAAGATCCTTGATTGTTACCAACTAATCGCTTCCCAAAAAATAACAGTTACATTAATCTGGCTACCATCCATATTGGTATCACAGGCAACGAACTTGCAGACAGCCATGCAAAACTTGCCTCAACATCATCTGATAATACGGTTAATATACAAATTAGTAAAGATTTAAAGTCTCACATTAAGAAACGAGCAAGAACCCGATGGCAACAATACTGGGACACCAATAACTCAGCATTGCATCATATCCAACAGTTAGTCGATAGCCCCTTGATTTGATCTCTGCCAGTATGTCAGACGAGACGCTATTGTAACACGAAGACTTCGAGTAGGACATACAAAATTAACACACGGATACCTGATGTCATCCAGCAACCGACCCACTTGTGAGACCTGTCAATCACATCTAACAGTTAACCATATTCTCACCGAATGTCATCAATATTCAGCAAAAATACTATTTTATTGCCTTAAAAGTGATTAAAAAGACATACTCAATAACTTGGAACAAATAACCTCAAGTCTAAAATTCCTCATTTAACATTATAACAGTATGTACTCTATAACATATTCTTGTAATTTATTGTAACAGTTTTACAAAAAACTGTAAAAAAAATACTTCTTAATGATTTACAAAATAAAGTAGACAATATGACAATAAAATTAATAAGATTATAATAAACTGGGAACCCCGTTGAGAAGATGGCAGAATGTAAGGGAGACATATAAATTTAAATGACATGATTTTAAGTAGTTAATTTTTGGGTAAAACTAAATTTCGTTTTTAAATTGTTAGAATAAAAGTACAGTTAAACCCAATTTCACGGAATATATTTCTTGCTTTAGCGTAACATGAAAATGTAGCGACCACTCACAATAATCGATAAACCAAAAGTGCAAATACCACCCTAACAAAAGATTTTCATTTATTTCGCATTCATTTGAAAAGAGAACTACAGAGCCACCCGATGCAACAGCGAAGTTTTACTCGACAATAGAAAGACCGAAAATAAAGTTAAATGAAATTCTATTGTGCCTGCAATTCGCTTTACATTTATTTTCCATTTGTTGGATACTTTCTCAAAGTGTATATTGACAGTTCGGATGCAGATAACGATGAACACGACCGCAAAAGGGATCAATCATGAAACTTTCCTCAAGTGGCTTTCTCTTAGAACGTTCCTTCTATTGTGCCAAAGAGAATATTCAGCGTTTGTCCGATCACGGAGATGGGCCAGACTATTATGTTACCTAATGGAAGGAGTCGAGACAGTCGGTTTCTTTACTTTGAGTTTTTAAAAAGATTATTGGTCTTCTAAAATGCTTTGTCTGTCTTAATTAAATTATTTGTTTCTGACAAAAAAATTAGTCACAACATTTCTGCTTTTATATTTAACCTAAAAAAGATTCATTATTTCAAAAAAATAAATATTCTTCTTCTTTCTTAACACCATAACCCGGTGTGGTTCTTGGCTGACTGCACAGCCCGCTTACGTTTCAAACGGTCATCCATGATAGTTGAGTCCGTGAGTAGCTCCTCATTATTTTTAAATCTGGCCATAAGTGATCTCTTTATGACCTTTGTGGACCTCCAAAGGAAATTTGACAATTAATTTATTAGATTGGATTAAAAACACTCAAATTAAGACTAATTTAAAATCCAGCCAAAAAGATTTTTTTTTCTCATTTTCAAGGAAAAATAGTACAATTTTTAAAAAACGAACATATCGTATCTTAAATTAAATTTTAAGGTGAAAATTTTCGAAACATTCGGGGTATAGATGCACTCTATACGTTTTACATAAATAAATAGTATTACTTGTACACATCCAACATTCTTGCACTATCGTCTCTTTTTGTAATGTGGCCAATATTGTCGAATCTGTTTCATCTGGTAAAGCAAATTTAGATTGCCGTCCATGTAATAAGATTGACACTGATGAAGCGGTTTCTTCACTATTCTCTTCTCTTCATGTTTGATTAAACGAAATCTATGTCGGCTCATGCTTTCTCTTGTAATGTGCACTTCTTTATCCTCATCCTTCGACCAATACATATCAACTTGAAGCAGAGTGTGAACCAGATAATATACATATGCCAATAAATTTTTTAAATCTATTTTATTCATTTCAAAATCTTGGCAGTTATTCTGCGATGCATAAATATTTGTAAAATATAGAATGCTCTCAATTACTTGATTATTAAAAAAGAGTGAAAAAACTTTAATATAAACTTCAAGCTTCAAACTTCAACTAAAAGCCTCCATGGTTGGCTTTTATATTGTTTAAATATCAATCAGACTGATGTTAAATTACTACTAAGTACGAAGGAGTATCTGTTGTTACCCAATTTAAGACAAATTTGGATTTACTATTTTTGCCTGGTTTTTTCTTTGTATGTTTTATCTGCGTTTCAGAGGAATATCCGAATATCATAATCAGAATCGTTAAAATTTCCAATCACTTGTATTTCATATATACCTGCAATGTCCGATTTTATTCCTTCTTCACAAATAATATTATCAGTAATGTCTTCTACTTTGGAAACTTCATCTGATTCCGACGGCAAATGAACCACATTAAGTGAATCAGCACTTTCACAATATGTCTTCTTCTAACAAAGCTTTTAACTCTGTAGTAGTTAGTGCCATCTTCCTTTTATATTTCGAGAATTTACCGAACAATGCACTAATATATACACGCATTCATATGATAATAGTTTAGCTTACTTTATTCTAATTTATATGGAATATAAAACAAATAAACACAAAGAAACTGGAAATTTACCGTTTACATTACACAGTAATTCTATAAATAGAGAATGAAGTGTATTAGGTTCTCTATAATATCAATAAAATTTTACTGTGTTTAAATAAATAATTAAAATATTATTTTGGTACGCCTCTGCAAAGTGGAATGTGATTTCGTGGCTTTAAGTGCGATGTTGCCAAGTAATCACCTTCAATTAAAAATTGTTTTAGTATATTTTAAATAATCTCAACGACTAGTAAGTTGCACTGACGACGTGATATTTTGTAAATATTTACACATTTTTTTTATATATATTACAGTGTCTTGAAAAAGGAATAAAATCATTCCGAAAGCTCGACAAAAAGTCAAAATAGTGTTTCTCTAACATCTCGGCCAACCTTCTGACTGCAGCCCTAATAAACATGTAGTTTTGTATATATATATATATATATATATATATATATATATATATATATATATATATATATATATATATATATATATACATTTAAACAGAGAGCTTCTACCATATTGATATTGTTGTTATCAGAATAAAAAAAAATACCTAGTTTATACGAATAATACAAAAACATCAAGTATGAAATGTAAAAAGTAACATAAATAAAAGCTCGAAGCTTTTATGCATGCGATTGCGTCAGAGATAGACGAATTTATATGCATATATTTGTATACTAGATATAAAGCAGCTAAATCAAATAGCAAAATTATATGGAAATCATCAAATATCACGATTTTTGAGTTGTTTTATTAATTTATTTACCATGAGGTTCACAGTGTTAAGTAATAGAATATAATGTAGATATTGATTTGATTATTTAAACTTATCAGTATATATCAACTTATATATATTTTAACTTAGTATTATATTAATTTATGTATATATTCAAACTTTTGGTTATGTAACGTTGATACAATTTTTACAACAAAAATTTTAATTAGATTTTATGTTGTTTGAATTAATTAGTGAACCGGTAACCTTAGTAATACTGTTACGGTTTACGCAGGATTTTTAGAAAGCCTTCTAAATGGATCCCATAATTTATTCTAAAAATCTGTCCTAAAATTAAAGACACAGTATTTAAAATAAAATTTAACAAAATACGCCAAGAAGATTTTTCTCTTCTTGAAAGAAATTTTCTCTTTAATATCTAGTCTATTCACATAATAGGTTTTCTATAATTATAATTTTCCAATTACTTTCTTAATTGCGTAAACAATAATAGAAATTTATAATTTATACCCTAACTATAATGGACTGTTTATGTAATAATATACTAGCAATTAGATCAAATTTAATTATACTAAAATAACGAATGTACCATTTATTATTTTTAATGAGACTTACCACAATTTCAGTTGAAAATATGTATATTTCGAGCATATATACATATAGATATATTATATGCAATTAAATTTTTTAGCAAAAGCTGCTATCATTTTATTGAATCGAGTATCCAAATATATGGCTCAGAAGGACAAATTTTCTAAACTTCCCCTGCTTGAATCGGTATCAATAGAGTGTTATGACGTAAATTTCAGAATCCGTGCTTCGTTAGACACTCGGCTAATACAAATTTCAAGGTTACTGGTTATGTATACTAAACGCGTCAATAAATTAAAAAACATACCACTATTAGTTAGTCAATAACTTATCGAGGATGCATCATATAATATGTTTATAAATAACATACCAATAAAATTAGAGTTTGGTGTTTCTGAGAGTAAACTAAATGTCAGACCAAATAGTTACCATGTCGGGATAAATTAAATGATGCCCGTACAAGAATTATGAATTATATTGTACCGGCATCATTTAATTTACCTGGTACCGTTAGACCTGAAGATGCTTAGCAAGTGTAGTAAGCGAAACCGGTCTTTTTGGTGGTAAAATTAACTTGATGGTGAGTAAGTCTTATTTTATTTCTTTTTACCTATTTAAAATTTGTTTAATTAATTAATGTTTTGTATTTTAAGAACAATTTCGAAGTGAAAGTCGAAACTTCAAAAATAAATTTATTTTAATCATAAATTGTCGCTTATTCCCATTAAAAGTGGTAATTGCATTAAGATGCCACAAGGAAACAGCTTCAGAACAGAATTAAAAAGTTAATTAGGAAAACAAAACCACACATTGTCATGGACAACACACAATAAAATAGCTTTGATGCACAATATCGTACAACTTTTAAAATAAACTCAACATTTTAGACTTAAAAAAAAAATAAAAATTGATTATCCAGTCCATCATTGTCCAATAAAATGACCAAAACAGCAAGTGCTTGGTAATATGTAGTCACTATATAATATTGTACCTCTATCAAATCACAGAGGACCTAGCTCTTCCCTGATTACACCTAATTATGCAGTACTGATTAACTTTTCTTAGTTAAGTAGGTCTTAGTCTACTTACTAAAAATAGCTTGAAATGGATACTCTGCTGCTTCGGCACGTAACACAATGACTATATACAAATAAACGACACTAGGGCTATGATGCCTCACAATTTCCTAGTTTCCTAGGCACTGACAACGTCATGTCTTCTTCTTCTTAAGGTGCCGTGCATTTCTGGTAGGCCACCGTACATCGTCTTGTCAGGTGAGATATTAAATAGTCAGTATTAAATACGTCATGTAAATGTATGTAAAAGTCTAACTCTGCAGAACTTTTACATGCCATGCAATTAAGATTATTTATAGTAGATCTCCAACGGCAAAACAGTACTTTTAAGATGGGATACTGGTGAATTGTATAGAAAGCATCAAGGGTTTGTCTATAGTTCCAGCGCCAGTCTTTCTTACCTTAAGTATATTATGTTCTATCGTTATTTATATTGAGTAATGAAGTGTACCAAACCGCGAAATCACGATAGGCAACACTCCAGTAGAATGGACCAACCAAGCAAGATACCTAGGAGTGTTACTCGACCAGAAACTAACATTCACGGAACATATCAACCAACAGGTATATAAAGCCAAAGTGTTGAAAAGTCAGCTCTCAACGCTCATAGGAAGAAGAAGCAAATTAAGATTCAAAACTAAAATCAGGGTTGCAAACAGCATCATCATGCCAGTCTTAACATACGCCTCAGCAGCATGGTGACATACCTGCAAGTCGAATAGGATGAAGATTCAGAGATCTCAAAACCAAATCATACGAGATGCCTTAAAAATACCAAAATACGAACCTTTAAGATACGTATTCAGAGACTCAGGACAAACAGGATCTTACGGACGCTAGATGAAAGAGCATATGATATATTTAACGGATTAACAAATCACCTAGCAGAATGCTACGAGCTGACAGAGATATAGCTAGCAAGATATAGGGAGAACCCAAACGAACAATAAAGGATGTAATGGTGCATAGTCGTCAAAACCACAAGATGAAGAAAGATAGGAAACCGACCAAAAAAATCTCACAATCTCACAAGTCAAAGTCCACAAAAACAAAAAAAAAACAAAAAAACAAAAAAAAAACAAAAAACAAAAAAAAAACGGTCTCACTATCTAAATCACTTTGGATTTATCCAATACTTAAATCTCTTTCACTCTACATTTATTGTAACTTTCACTTTCATCATAGACCAAATCTGGAGGGCCCATCTGGCTCTACATATACCGTTTCAACGGACCAGGCCCTTAAGGCAGATCAGGTGAATACTGATATTCTCGCGAAATCCGAGCACTGAGGTCTTGTGCGGCATACAAGGCTCAACCGGACCCTACTCGGGTGCTCGGCCGGCGAGGAGAACAAAATTTATTTTGCCAAATCGGCGACCGAGTGACCGAGCACACACTCTTTTCCGAACACAAAGTCGTCAGCAAGGCTGGGGGCTCTGTGGTCGGAACACACGCTTTTTTTCTTTTGTTTTAGGGACTTAAGTCTCAAAGTCATGATAGAGTAACTTCAATAGAGTCAGTAATGTAAATAGGGAGAAAAGCCTAGATGTGGCTACCCCTACAGTTAGGTGGCATAACCACAGTCATTAAAAACAGAGGGTGTTCCATTACCCAAAACACCTTAAGTAACTTTCAGATCATAAGCCTCCTCACGTAAGTCACACGATGAGGAGGGGTGGAGGAAAAACCTGGGGGTCAGATAGGTACCACTTCGACTAGCGAAGTGTGACCGGTTTGATCTTCGGACATGTGGATCCACTCTTAGATTGGTATACACATGTCCCTAGGGGCAGTGTTGATCACTGCGTGTGTGTGTTTAATGAGTAATGAGAATAAAAGCCTCTTGAAGTCGAAGTTTTTACTGTACGTGCGCGCATCTTTGTTGTTCGTCTTTAGCAGAATTAGATAGCAGACTATCTGCAGAATTTGTATTTTTAATTTTCTTTGCACTGTTTCTCTAGATATAACAAAATATTGCTTTTTGTTTCAGGACTCACAAGATGATGCTAGAGCACTGGAGATTTTTATTTTTATTCTACATTAGTCCAGCTCTAGTTTTAACGATGGATACAGGTAAGTTTCTATATATTTTCTTATTATATACTTCAAAAAAATTGTAGCTCTAATGCTAATGGTAGCTTTAATGATAGTTCTAATGGCGGCTGGCAATTAATATCACAGACATGCTTTAAATCATCGAATTTTACCGGTGTGTACATTGGTGCCATCAATCAAGTAATTTTTATTGTTTGTTTATTATTTTTTAAATAATTTCACTACTTAAATTTGTTCTTTTTTAACTACATTGGTTTTCCATTTACCATTTTAAAATTGACAAGAGCTTCGTTAGTCGGTTTCACTAAGGGCCGGTTTCACCAACGACAAATAGCAGTCTATTCAATGAATAAAGTAATTCGACCAATAAAACTGACATATCTGCGTTTCACCAACGTCAAATAAGACTTATTCTATGAATAAACTCCAAATAAGTTATTAGTCCAATATCGGCCAAATAAATATTTATTCTTCGAATAAGTTGACAGCTAACCTCACTTTAAATATCAATAATACAAGAAACGTCAAAAGTTTGAATCTTTCTAGCGGTAAATTTAAATATTGGTTGTCTTTATACTTACGAGAGTATATCGCAAAATTTAATATATAATAATTCACAATTACAGCGTAGAAACAACAGTTTCGATATACAACGTAATATACTACAATTTTTACTGGCTGGGTTAAAGAAATTTCAGACAAGAGTCTTAAAAGATAGAGATAATTAATCTACTTTTATATAACCCTTTATATATAAAATAACTTCTAGAGCATTGGTAAGTCTTTTCCATTACATATTTTTTTCTATATTAGTAAAATTTTGATCAGCTACTGATATGTCACCGCATGGCGGCAAGAAAAGCCACCTGATCTTCAAGCGATCAATAATGAAAACGATAATATGGATATTTCGAATAATGAAAATAATACAATAACAAATGATAAGTCTGATAATGAGAAAAAAAATAAATTTAATCAAAGCGACAACAGATACAAGATAATGCTGTAGGGCCATACTTAGTTGTAGTAGAAGGAATCGAGAAAAAATTCAAAATAGGCAAGTATAATCATTTACAAATAGCAAATGACCTCTTCAATTTAAATTTAAAAGATATCTTGGAGGTTAAAGTCAAAGGTATAAACAAAATTGGTGTTTCTTTCGCAAACAGCGAAGCGGCTAACAATTTTATTAATAACCCTATCAATCTTAAAGATAAATATAAAATATATATTCCATATAATCAAATAACATGTAAGGGCATATCAGAGATGTTAACCCGTCACTAACCGAAGATCAAATCAAAAAATCATTAATCTCACCCTTCGATGTTATAGACATCAAAAGACTAAACAGGAAAATTATTAAAGATGATAACTCGGTTGAATATGCTCCTACAGGCACAATACTTATAACTTTTGATGGTAAGATATTGCCAGAGAAATAAAAATTAGTTATCTTAAATTCAACATTATTCCATATGTGTCGAGAGTCACACAATGTTATAAATGTTTGATATATGGTCATACCAGGACTCTTTGCAGAACTAAACCAAAATGTCATAATTGTGGACAACAGGTGGAAGAGGGTGAATTAGAGTCACATCTAGAGGCAAAATGCCTAACGATGTGTATATATTGTAAGAGTCCTGAGCATAACTCAGTTAATAAAAAGTGTCCTGAATATACCAGACAAACAGAAATTAAAAAGTTAATGGCATATGAAAACTTATCATTTTATGAAGCTGCACAACTAGCACCAAAAAATTATTTAAGTAAAGACTATAGAAAAGAAGATAGTCAATACCATCCGGCTAACTTCCCAAGTATAAAACCAAAACAAAATACAGAAAACAACAGTATTAATATTAATCAAAGAAGAACCACAGCAAGCCAGTGCATAAATTCTAAAAGGAGTTACGTTTCTGCAGCCAAATCAACGGGAACAATAAAGAAAAGAAATATTTCATATGATAAAACTATACATGAATCGCAATTAATAAATCAAAATGGTAGATTATCTCAACTAAATAGTACAGTTCAAATTAATGACACTCCATCTATATCTGGTATTAATAACAACAATTTAAAACATAATTTTAATAAATCAACGCCTGTTAGTGCATCGCAAAATTACTGTAATACAATAGATGATTTATACAGAAAATTTACAAATATGAATAAAGAAGAACAAATTAAAATTAGAGAATTAATATTAACATATTCAGAACTCAACAAATCAGTTCCTGATCTAGACGATCAGGACAAATATTATTAAAAAAATAAAACAAATTATGAGTTATACCAACAACTCACTTAAAAACATTAGTTTGATGCAATGGAACATGAATGGCTTTCAATCCAATAATTACAACCTGAATATCTTGATAACAGAACATTCTCCTGATATCGTTATGTTAAATGAAACCAAACTTAAACCTCATCAAATATGTAGAATCAAAGGTTATGATGTAATTAGGGAAGATATAGAAAATGGAGCAGGAGGTATTGCCACACTCATTAAAAATAATCTAATTTACAGTAGGGTTAATTTAGACTCCAAATGGCAAAGCCCTAACTTTAGATATATAGCTATCAAAATAGATAAATATACAATTATAAACATTTACTCAAACCCAAAAAATAAATTATCATATAATTTTTTTGAATATATATATAATAATTGGAACAATGTGCTCATTATGGGAGACTTGAATGCACATCACCCATGTTGGGGTAGTCAAGTAAGTAATAGAAATGGTAACCTTTTATTAAAAATCTTTGACGAGTTTAATTATATATACTTAAATGATGGAAGAAGCACTAGAATTCATACCCCACTAGAGGGATCCAGCCCTGTAGATCTATCATTTGTATCTGACTCTCTAGCAATACAATGTACATGGAATGTCTTGAAAGATTGTGGTAGTAGCGATCATTTTCCTACAATTATTCTAATGAAAATTAACTATAGTGAAGGAAAAAGCATTACAACCAATAAAAACTTAAATTTTAGAAACAACATTAGAGAAATTGATTGGAACAAGTATAGTAAATACATAGAAGAACATTTAAATATAGAAAATCAATCCTATGACCACTTCACAAGTATAATTAACCAAGCAGTAGAAATTGCTATCCCAAATAAACAAGGCAGAGGCATAAGAAAACTGCAATATCAAAAAAGAGTACCTTGGTGGGACCAGGAATGCACTGAAATAATAAATAAAAGAAAAGAAGCGTTAAAGGAATTTAAAAATAATTTTAATCTTAATAATTATATCAATGCAAAACACATAATTGCTAAATCAAAACGACTTCTAAAAACAATAAAGAAGCAAAAGTTTATGGAATATTGTGGGAGTATTAATAGAAACGTAGACATCAGCTCTATTTGGCAAACTATAAGAAAATTTAAAAATGCATTCTCTCAACCTTCAAACAATAAACTTCCCAATGAAAAAATAAGTTATGAAATATTAACTAACCTTTCAGTAACTAATATTGAACCGGATTTTGAATTACAGACCAT